>NC_056746.1:291739956-291802456 GCF_019279795.1 Protopterus annectens
TTAAGAATCCTCCAGGTATTCTGAGGATGCTTGGGTTCATTGGCCTTGGCCTTCCCTTAATTTACAAGTCAACAGATATTTCCCTAAATTCTTAACTCCAGGGTATTCCTGAGGGATGCTTGGGTTCAGGTTTGGCCCTTGGTCTTCACTGTTTATCCCCCTCTACTATTGATCTCAAAGTGTCTACAGCAAACCAGCAAGTGAAAGAGCTCGGTCATCCTCACTGTCTTTCTCTTTCTGTTTCTTCTCTCTCTCTCTCTCTGTCTTTTGGGTTTCATCTCAGATACCCACTGTGGATTCTGGAGCCCATCAGTTTTTTATCTCACCCTTGGGAGATACAGTATCCCTTTCTCCACACCATCAACCCGACCGCATGGTTTCAGTATTTCCTCTGATTATAAGACAGTGCAGACTTGCGGCTTTTGTTTATATTATTAGCTGGCAGCTTCAGGACCTCTACGACATCCCTGTTTATGGTGTTATAAAAAGGTATGCTTCATCACTCTCTCTCGTTCTGTCCTTTTGGGCTTTATGAAAAATGGCTTGCTGCCACGATTATGTTTTCGGTGTTATATTTACATGCTTTCATACCTTTCTTCCTCTGGCGTTTACTGAAAACCACTTCCTTTGCCCAGTAGGACTATCCTGGTAAACAAATGTTAAATAATGATACATTGATTACCCACACAGGCATCCGTTTTGGACATTGAATCTTTATCAGTTGCTATTTTTCCCTTTCTCCATTTGTTTGGGTCGAGCTGTGTCCCAGTCACTTACCTGAAGGGATTACAAATGTTTTTACTATTTATCCATTTAGAAAATTGCTGTTACCTCATCCTTCCAAAGTCCTGCTTCCGGATTAATGGCCTGCTCATCTGCCTCCTCCACGAGAACACACTTTTTATAGTGGAAAGTAGGAGTCTCTATTATTGTTGCTCTTTTTTATTATCCTGTCTAAGTTGCCAATTATGCTTAAAGTCTCTGCTGGGACCTGCTGCACAGGAGATTTGACCAGATGTTTATTTCCTCCTCCTTCCGCTTGGACTATGCGGCCATATTTCTGTAATGCTAGACAGTTAATTTTCAGACTGTGTTTTTGATGAGTTGTTTATAGAGTGTTTTGCTATTGGCTTTTCATCCTTGAGTCATTATATCAACTCCATGATTTCCTTATTATCCTTTCTAACACATTTATGTGATATCTGTCTTATGGTTATTTGTGTACTCTTATCCTCTTGACGCATTACAAATTAGGCATGGTCTCCAGGCACAGACCTCACTTGGTCTTGACAGTGCTCTGGCATATCCTTCCTTGAGGGCCTCCCAAGAATTACGTAGCTGGGGACTCTACCCATCTGTGGAGGAGAATGAGAAGGAGAACATCATATTAGGAGGTGTGTACTTACCATAACATGGTATATGTGTTGTCCTTTCTCATTCTTCCTCACCTTCCCTCCCAGCCATCCCCTGACCTTACTTTCTTTTTAGAAGGACATTGATTTTTTACGGTAATTTATTTTTCTGTTGCAGTCATAATTCTTTCTTATCTGTCTTCTCTCAATGATTGAGTAGACATAGGCAGCAAACTCAAGGAGTTAGAGGTGGTTTGGTGCATTATGGGAAGAGGGAGGAGCTTGAGACTAAGATCTGAAATCTTCTGGAAGATGTGACCAAGTCAGATCAGAGGATCGGATCCATAACCCATCTGTGAGGAAGAATGAGAAAGGATAACATATACCAAGTTATGGTAAGTACATAACTCCTAATGTTCATCGTGTTTCACTATTGCAGTCATGACTGTAGGGTTCTCCCCTGCCGGCAGGCAGCCCTCGGTCGGCCAGAATCCCAAAGTCTGGGTCCGGCGTCGGCTGTTCAACCATGCTCCCTGACGTCAGAGCGCCAGGAGTACAAAGCTGACAGCCGACGCCATCTACTCCAGTTTTTCTTACCGTGCGGTGATAGCAGTTCGCAAGTGCCGGTCGGCTGACTCCTGACAATTATTCCTGATAAACTTCGGTCCAAAGATTTCTTCTCCACTCAAAGCTAAGTACCCCGTTGGGGAAACTTTTTTCTTGCTCCACTCCGATGTCAGAAAAAGTTAGTAATTGTATTTCATGTGGGAAGCAAATACATCATAAGGATTTTCATTCTTACTGTATTCCTTGCTTAGGCCCTGACCACGGCGTAGCTAGTTGTCGGTTTTGTGCTAGATTCAATCAATGTACAATTAAGCGAAGGTACGATTTTGCTTTTCATTACTTCGGTAGGCGCTTTAACTACAAAATGTCATCGGATACGGTTCCGGCTACCGGAGTTCACAAACGTCGCAAGGATAAAGACAGGCCTCCGAGGTCCAAATCTGATGATAGCGCACAAGCGGAGCCAACTTTAGATTCGGCCGTCGTCAGTGAGGCGCTTTTGCAGCCCCTGTCGTCTGCCATTTCAGAACCGATGGCCGAAACAGACTCTCATGAGGAGCCAACCAGGCCTTTAAATATTTCTATTGCAGGACCTTCGGACAATGCTCCTTCGGATGGGTCCGGAGCCGCTGTGCAGGAACCGGCTTCCGAAGGGGTTTTCAGGCCTACTCAGCTTCTAATAAAGGCAAAGCCAAAGACAAAGGCAAAGACTCCTTCTAAATCAAAGACTGCAACTCAGGCCTCTTCTTAACCGGCTCCCAAGTCACAGAAACAGTTACTCAAGATGGCGGAGGATTTACTTACTATGATTAGGGGTTCACATCCCCCTCCAGATAAAAGGCCAAGGCAGGATGTTTATTATGATTCCTCTGATCAGGCTTCTGTTTCCTCAGTTTCTTCTTCTGACCAGGAATATTCTTTCCCTTCTTATGAGGATTCTGATGCTGAGGAATCCATTCCTTCTGCTTCTCCCCCTGAGGATTTCTCTTTTGGGGAAACTTTGCATGAAATGAGGGAACATTTCCACTGGGAAGGACAGGAGTATTCGGATTCTAAGAAAAGACTGAGGGATTTTCTTCTTCCCCAACATAGACCCCTGGCTATTCCTCCTGTTTTGGATATTGTGGATGATGCTTTTTCGGAGGCTAACTTAACCCCTGACTCTTTTCCTCCTGCTCCTGTTAAGCCTGATAGATATTACAGGGTTCCTGATTCCCACCAGTTTTTATACAAGAACCCTTCTGCTGACCCTGAAACCATTTCTCAGGGTCCTAAGGGAGTTAAGGCCGCTTCTGCCAAAAAAATCCCATTCCTACTGAAAAGGATTCTCGATCCTTAGAAAGATGGGGCAAAAAAGTGTACACTTCTGCTACTTTGTCCATTAGGGCTTTAAACTGTCAGTTTCATATGCTGAAATACCAGCAATTTCTCTTGTCTGTTTTAAAACAAAAGCTTACTTCCATTTCTGCCTGTGCAGATGATAAGGAATTACATGACTTATTGCATGCCACTGAACAAGTTGGGAAGCATGGTTTACACTGTGGATTTGATGCCTTGGAGGCTTCTTGTAGGGCTGCTGCCTCCAGCACAGTCATTAGAAGGCATGCATGGCTAAAGGAACAAAATTTGCCTGAACAAGTAAAGGCTAAATTATTGGATGCTCCTGTTCAGCATAATGTTTTGTTTGGATCAAAAGCTGAAGAGGTGATTAAAAAGATGGAGGATAAGGCGAAGTCCATGCAAACAGTTAAAGATTTCTTACAAGTACAGCTACCTAGATTTAGCAGGAATTGGCCTTCGAAAAATTGGTCCTTTCCCACTTCAGACAGGCCTCAGAGGGGTAGATATAGACGCTTCCAGAGGAAGGCCTCAAACACAAGCTTCTTATAGACCAAGACAGTGGACTGCTTCCACCCCTAGGGGAGGAGAGGACAGGTCACAAACTCAAAGAAAACAAACTCAATGACTCCCTCTGTTGGGCTACAGGAACTTCTTGCCTGGAAGCCCCTCTCGGAGGAAAACTCTCTTTTTTATCAAAATTGGACTCAAATAACCCAAGACAAGTGGGTTTTGGATGTGATTTTAAGAGGTTACAAATTCCATTTTCATACCTTGCCAAGGCCAAGCGGATGGCCAGACCTTCCAAAACATCAATGGACGGAGGCCTTAAACCAGGTGGAAGCTCTTTTAGCTATGAATGCCATAGAACTGGTTCCACTTTCAGAGATGGGAAAAGGTTTTTACTCAAGGCTCTTTCTAGTCCCCAGGAAGCAAAACTCATGGAGACCCATTCTGGATCTGTCGGTCTTGAACACCTTTCTAGAGATTCCAAAATTCAAGATGCTTACTCTACAGCAGCTACTTCCAATGCTGTCCAAAGATGCATGGATGGTAACTTTGGATTTAAAGGAGGCATATTTACACATTCCCATCAGGCAGGATCGCAGAAAATACCTCAGGTTCAAGGCCGGATCGAGGCACTTTCAATTCTCTGCGCTGCCCTTTGGATTGTCTACTGCGCCCAGGGTCTTCACCAAAGGGAATTCAAATTTAATCTTATCTGGACGATTGTCTAATTCAGGCAGACAGCAAGGATGTCTTACTCCAGCATCTAGAATTTGTACAGAACCTCCTCAAGTTCCTGGGATTCTCTGTAAACGTAAAAAAGTCAAATTTGACACCATCACAACAGATAACTTTTCTGGGTGCTCTTCTAAACACCACAACCCAGATGGCATTTCTGACATCCAAAAAACAATTACAGCTGGCTTCAACTTTCAAAACCTTGGCAACTTTAACTCAACTATCTGCAAGGAAATTCCTGCAGGCTTTGGGTTACATGGCCTCCTGCATCCTTCTCGTACCATATGCAAGACTACACGAGGAAAATACAGTGGTACCTAAAAAGTGTATGGTCTCAGCATTGCCACAGTTTAGACATACTGATCTCCGTCCTTCCTTGCCTTCAAAAGGAATTTCTTTGGTGGTCCAGGGCATGTGCTCTAAACAAAGGGAAACCCTTCCGTCTGCCTCCTGCTACTCAGATTCTAACCACGGACGCCTCGGATTATGCTTGGGGAGCCCATTTTCAGGGCAACTGTCTGCAGGGCCTTTGGACAAAGGATCAGAAGCACCTGCATATCAATTTAAAGGAAATGTTAGCCATTCAGAAAGCTCTATTGGCCTTTAGGAATCTTTTACAACCAGGACAACTACTAATACGGACAGACAACACCACAGTTATGTGGTATATAAACAAGCAGGGGGGATCTCATTCTTACCCCCTTTGCAGACTAGCCATGGATCTATGGAACACAGCTCTAGCTTGCAATCTGGATCTTCTAAGCTCAGTTTCTACCAGGGAAACAAAACTTCCTGGCGGACAGTCTGAGCAGAAACCTTACAGATCCAGACGAGTGGATGCTGGACACCAAAATATTCAGGATGATAACAGCAGTCTGGGGATGTCCTCACATAGACCTCTTTGCATCGCATCTCAATCATCAACTACAGAATTTTTGCACCAGGACTTTCCACATAGAAGCTTGGAAAGTGGACGCCCTGTCATTCAGTTGGAGGAACCTCTTGGGATATGCCTTCTTCCACGGGTCTTATTGAAGATAAAACAGGACAAGCCCAAGATGATAATCTTGCTGGCTCCAAATTGGCCTCGGCAGTTTTGGTATCCAACTCTAAAGAACCTATGTCTGGAGCCCCCTTGGGTTTTACCTCAGTCTCCGAACCTTCTGTCCCAACATCAGGGTCAGGTTCTACACTCTCATGTCAGAACTCTCAGCCTGGCGGCCTGGCTAATCCAGGGCCTTTGATTTCTTCTTTCCTACCAAAGCAGGTTATGGATGTCATTTTAGAAGCCAGACGTCCTAGCATTAGAAAATCTTATGCTGGAAAATGGAAAAGATTTTGTTCCTGGTTGCAGGCTCAGGATTCTGATCCTCTTCTTCCTAACATTACCTTAATTTTACTTTACTTGACAGATCTCTTACATAAGGGTCTCTTTCTCTTCCATTAAGATTCATGCCTCTGCTATTTCTGCTCATTATAATACAGACCCTCCCATCTTTTCCCACCAGCTCATGAGACAGTTTCTCAGAGGAGCTAAGAACTTAAGACCTCCTAGATCTCCTCCCATTCCTGCTTGGGATCTCAACTATGTTTTGGAAAAAATAACCTTGCCTCCTTTTGAGCCTGCTGCCTCTTCTGACATCAAGTTTTTATCTTGGAAAACAGCTATCTTGTTAGCCCTTACCTCTGCCAGGAGGGTTTCAGAGTTACAAGCTCTTATGGCTGTGGAACGTTATATTATTTTTCATCAAGACAGGGTATCTTTGAGGACTAACCCTAACTTCATGCCTAAGGTGGTTTCCAAAGTGGCTTTAAATCAAACTATCCACTTGCCAACCTTTTTCCCCACTCCTCAAAATGAAGGGGAAAGGATCTTACATTCCTTGGATGTACACAGACAACTACGTTTTTACCTGGACAGAACCAAGGACATCAGAAAATCAGAACAATTGTTTGTTTCTTATGCTTCAATTTCCCAAGGTAAAGCCATTTCAAAACAAACAATTTCTAAATGGATTGCTCATGGAATCAGATTTTGTTATTCACACCATGGAAAGCAAATCCCAGGGGGTATATGGACTCATTCCACCAGAGCTGCTGCCACTTCTGTGGCCTTCTTCAGGGGAGTTCCTACCAAAGACATTTTGGAAGCTGCAACTTGGAGTTCAGTGCATACTTTTTCAAAGCACTACAATTTTCCTCTCTACTCTTAGTCTAGGGCAGGCTTTGCCTCTGCAGTCTTGCAGGGCCTTTTAAGCCGCCCCTTCTTCTTTATGACCACCTCCCTTTCAGCTTTGGGATTCTACCCTACAGTCATGACTGCAACAGTGAAACCCGATTAACATAGTACAGTTGTGTACACCTACCATAAATGTAGATGTTCGAGTGTCTTCACTGTTGCAGTCTGGGTTTCCCTCCCTCCTGTCCCCTCTTATTTTCACTTTTGTGTAGTTCCTTTTTTCACCATTCTTCTGAGGTGTATTTGCATAGGTTATGGGACCTTTTTCATTTTGGGACTCCTGACATCTGGGGCAAGAAAAACTGGAGTAGATGGCGTCGGCTGTCAGCTTTGTACTCCTGGTGCTCTGACGTCAGGGAGCATGGTTGAACAGCCGACGCCAGACCCAGACTTTGGGATTCTGGCCGACTGAGGGCTGCCTGCCGGCAGGGGAGAACCCTACAGTCATGACTGCAACAGTGAAGACACTCGAACATCTACATTTATGGTAGGTGTACACAACTGTACTTTCCCTCTGCTTCTGTGGAACCCGTACGGACCTTCCAAGAGTCTTTGGTGCTGACCTCATCCTTGATGCCAAAAGATTCTTCCTCACCGATGCCAAAGTTGTTGGCACCAGTCCAAGGCCAGACCACTGAACCGATAGTCTCAGTGCCGTCTGTTTCTCAAGTGCCGATGTCTTTGGCACCAGCTGAAAGTGTGGAACTTTCTTAGATCGTCCCAGGACCAGATACTACCCTTCCATTGACCCCTTTGCAGGTCAGTTACCTAGCCCCTTTTCGGAACGACCTAGATCCCCTTCTACCCAGTCTGTTTGTTCCACCAAGAACCTGACTGAATTGGATGTCTTGTAATTGGCATATCAGCTCCTGGAGCTGAGGGGGTTTACACCTATGTCCTCTGTTCCTTCCAGTGCCAGAATGTTTCCTCAATTGACTCCAGCTAGTCTTCCTTCAGCGACCTGTATTGAGGACTTGGAGATCCCTGGCTCCAGCTTTCCCCCTGCTGACTGTCTCTGTTCTGCTATGCCTTTATCTCCTGTGCTGGACCCTACCCTGAGCTCTTCGACTCTCTTGGAGTTGAAGACGTCTCAGGGTTGTGGCTGTGTTGTCAGCTCCGAGGGGTAGGACACGACTCCAGTTTTTTTGGAGCTGTCCCTGTACCTCAGGGCTTCAGCACGCATTAGCTTGATGCCGGTTTTGGCCTCTGAAGTGGATTCTTCAGATTGGGGAGGCCAGCTTTCCAGGCCATTGAGACAGCTGTGTCCACTGTGGGAGTTCAGTTGACTCCACCCCAGATGGAGCAGCTTCCTACCCCTCCCCCTCATCCTCATCCAGAGTCTCAACCAATTCCAACACCTGTACAGTGAGTACCGAAACTGCAGGAATCACCTATACAGGATTTGTCCTTCTGACATCTCCCCAGATCATCCCACTGAGGAGGTTCCTCAGAAGAGGAAGTATCAGCGGAAACACTTAGATGCCCAGGAGGAATCTATCACAGAGGGCACTGATTACGATGTAGGGGAGGCTTCCCCACTGTCACTCCCAGAAGACATATGCTTTGGAGACATCCTTGAGATCCTTAAGTAGAGGGGTGGCTGGATGTCTCAAAAACCCTCTTTGGAGGAGTCTGTGTACCTGCAGGCATTGAACCCTCTCCATCTACCTCTTGGGTTACTCCGACCACTGACAAGCTCATTAAGTTGATCTTGCAATAGGCGTGGAAGGCTGCTGATGCCATAGAACCTATCTCCAAGAGACCAGACAAAATTCTTACTGCACCCGAGGATCATTTGTTTTGGGCAAAGGGATTGCCAGTAGATGCCGTGGTGGTAGTGGCGGCCACAAAAAAGGAACTGGCAAAGGAAAGTTCCACTATCCATCCTCCCAGTAGAGAGTCTCGGGTGATGGATAGGTTTAGAAAAGTGGGTTTATGTTTCATTGACCTTTGCATTACAGTCTGTGAACTTTATGGCACACTTCCCCAGACTCCAAAGGGATTTGATTAAGGAGTTATCAGATACCCTGGCAGGACCCATATCTGACTAAGTCAAAGATAAGGTTGCTTCTCAGCTGGCCACCTTAGAGTCCATATCGAACTTGTCCATGAGGCTCGTAGCACATGCAGCTGAAGGGATGACTAGAGCAGCGAGATTGGGCGTAGCCATAAGGAGACATGCCTGAATGCACTTGTGTAAATTTGTGGAGCCATTTGTCAATGCCCCCTTTGATGGATCATCCCTTTTTGGCCCTAAAGTTCAAGAAACATTGTCCAGGTGTGAAAAGGATGGGAAAGACCCTTTCTGTAGTGGGTGTACATTTTTCTACTCCTCAGTGGTCCTTTTCTAGGAACCAGAGGAGCAGAAAAATGTGGTTCAAAAAGTCCCAAGGGCTTTTCCTGGACACACGTGGCAGTGGCTCCCCCAAGGACGGGGGGGGGGCTTTAATGAAAGACTGTGTCCACATGGCACATGTGGTCCACAGGGTCAGGGTTCCAGGGATACGTTTCCTCGTAAACCCCATCAGCGCTCCTGAAAGGAAGCCCGATCGCCTTCCTCTGGAGGCAGTTGGGGGCGTTTATCCCTGCACCAACACGCCTGGCTTCAGATAAGTACAGCTGTTTAGGTGCAGACTATTATAACCAGAGGCTACAGCATGCTCTTTCTTCTATCTCCCCACAATGGCAAGAAAATCGCCGATGTTCCACCCAGTCAGGGAGAACCAGCAGTATTAGAAATACAAAAACTGGTAGAAAGAATCATCCAAGAGGTCCCACCAGACCAGATGGAATCTGGAGTTTGCTCAGGATTCTTTTTAGTGACAAAAACGACAGGGGACTGGAGACCAATTTTGGATCCAAGTGTTTTGAACAAATTTGTTAAACAGACAAAATTCCGGATGGTTATGGTTCAGTCTATTCTCCTGTTTGTAGGGAAAGAAATTCAAGCCTCATCTTGCAAACCTCTGTGTTTGATTTTTTCACAGAGACAGGGTTTCCTTGAGAACGAACTCTTCCTTTTTACCAAAAGTGGTGTCAGAAACATACAAGTCAGGCGATCAGTTTACCAGTATTCCTTCCAGCTTTTCAAACAAAGGTGAATACTGCTTGCATTTATTAGACGTTCATAGACAATTGTTCTTTTGTGTTCATAGAACAAAAGACATAGTCTGACCAACTCTTTTTCAACTACCAAAATGGGCAAGCCAGTCAACAAGGTTACCTTATCTAGATGGCTAAAAGATTGTATTTCCTTCATGTACAACTAGAGGAAAGCTGAATTATCTGGGCCTGTCATGACCGTAGATCCTGAACAAGAGGTCACTGTAACAGTAACCATCCATCCCACAGTGTCTTTTATTCATTATTGGAAGGTTTTCCTTTCTACTGCTACTTGTTGAATACATCAGTGGAAAGTATTGACTGCCTCAAAGAAGAGCAGTTTTTGGAATATGTCCTCCACTTGGTTCTGTTCCATTTACAGATGGATATGTTAAACAGTTATGGATGGTGCTTACTGGAATACAGATAGGCAAATATTTTGTCAGGTTTTTCACTTTGGTTTTCTTGAAAGGTAACCACATATTTTTATCCCAGAGTACAGTCAACTACTTTATTTTCAATTCTTGTTTTAGTGTGAATTTCACAAGTCAGTAATGCACAGTGGTATGTCTTATTTCTTACCCAGATAAGGCATTTATTTACACTCTCCAAACTTTTATGTTGGGTATTGTTCTTCACTGTATAGTGCTGGATCACTGTGCATTAGTACTCTTGTTGGATGTATGAGGAAATATTGTTAAATGCAGGGACAGACTTGCATTACAGTAATCGGTTAAAAGCAATGGTTACTACATTTCATTTATTATTTTTTGTACTTACGGCGTTTATTAGAGGACAGTTTTTAATTTAGGGTTTCTCATTTGATTTAATTGAGGGCAACACAAAAAAAGCCTTTAGTAATCTTTCGTTTAAATTTTCATTTGAACAAATCAAAGCCAAAAAAAAAAAAAAGTGCAGGATCACCACTGCAGAGAGTATCTCTAGACAGCAAGTCTTGTATAATTTTAATAAGTCTTCAAAGTGATGTTGGCAGCTACTTTTTAGCAGATTCTAGTAACTGAAAACAAAAGTGCCCCTAAAATAGGGTGTACAACTTTTTTTTTTTTTTTACTTTAAAATGCCTGCTTAAATCTCTGACTATTCTAGATCTAACTGTTAGTGTGGGCCGTTGTCTTCTGTGTTCTTACTAATACAATTTCTGTTCCTGTCAAGACAGCCCTTTCTGTTTATGGAGAGAAATGGATTTTTGCTGTTTTTATTCTGGCTGACAAGACATTTCCAATTTCAAAAACGATTTCAGAATCACTTTCTTTGTATAGAATAGTTGAGAGGCTTTTACTGTTAGTAGTTGACAGCATGTATTACTCGCAGAGCAACCAAAGCAAATACGGTAGCTCAACTTTCTTTTGTGTCCCTTTGCAGATATTTATTTGTTGACATAAATTAGTTACATCTATGAGGTTGTTGTGTTTTATTTTGAAGCTCCCATAGCTGAATCTGCTTTGACTCATTAAAAAATTGCAGTTTCTATCACATGGTAGCTTTTGTTATTTTATGGTCAAGTCCTCTCAGACATGACTTTTCCTCGAAGATGGCTTTTAATAAGAGAAGTATTGTATATAGTAGGTGTTTGGCCATTTATTCAAGGTTTATCTTTGCGTATTTCTAAGGTCATGCAGAAATTCTGAATTCTTGTGTAGTTTTGTTATCACACCTATCCATGTACCTTTGTCAGTCACCCCTGTGTTGAGTCCTAAGAGAATAGCGAACAACACTGCCTATATAACTGGACATTATGACAAGTGTCAGTAAATAATTCGGATAGAAGGTCATGGTTCCTCACAGATAATTGATATGCCAGTAATGGAAGAAATTTTAGCTGGGTAAATGGGCACAAAAATGGTTAAACCAGGTTATGATTTACTGTAATGGTGAAATTTCTTTGAAGAGCTACAGTTAAGTTCCTTACACGCATCTGTGATGTATAGCATCTTCCAGGTTTACTTATTGAAAGTGACATCCTTCACTAATGTCCTTTGTTATAGTTCATCCGTGTTTGTGCCTGTAGTAAAGGAGAAACTGCAAAAGTGTGTAGGGAAGAAAGACAGTCGGAGCTGTTAGTGTGCACTCTTTGTTTTCAAGTTTGTAGTATTATGGCAACAAGACAGGTATGTCTTAAAGACCATCCTTAAAATAATTGCAAAAATTAAGGACTTCGTACCTTTTTTGTTTTTTTTTTAAACAAGAAACATCTTTATTGAATTATCACTTATGATGTAGGCAGTCATGCAAGTCATATAAATGAAAACAAACCGTACTGGCATGTGTAACATTTTCAACTGAAAATATTACTTATAATCTACTATACAGTCATTGTCAGTCAGGCATTACATGGCTCATTCAATTTCTGCTTTCCCTTAAACCTCATACCTCCTCGAAAACATTATTCTGCATGTATTGTTCGTATTTCCCCACAGTTCCCATTTTTGTATGTAATTTGCTCCTACTCTTTTTCTAAATATCCCATTTCCAGTTCCTTTAAACTCAGCTGTTGTATTCAATACTTCTGCTATAGTTGGTTTAGACTTTGATTTCCATTTTCTAGTAATTGCCTTTTTTTGCAGCCTTACTGTGTGTAGGCAATTCCGATTTTATATCACATGTATAAAAAAAAATTCCTTAGTTACATCAGTTTGATTACCTAGTATTTATGATAGAGTAGTCTGCAGGGAATTTTTAAAGTCTCCCAACTCATTACACTCCCAAAAAATACGTTCCCAATTACCTGTTTCTTCCCCATCCCACCTCCAGTATTTGCAGTCTGCCTGAGGAAAAATTCCTTGGAGTCTGCTTGGGGTATAAAAATAGGTATGCAAACACTTACAAGCAAAGATCCTATAATCTTCTAGACTTCGCTGTATATTTGGGAGCCATACATATATCCTCCTATTTTTTTTTTTTTTGTGAATTCCTTATCCAGTCCTCCCTTCCCAAACCTTTCTAACCTGTGTTTTTTCACTTAGGATCCCTCTATTCCTTTCTGTTTGCCTATACTTCGATATCAATCATTGATAGTGAAGGGCAGTCTCTAACCAGCAGTCCAAATGAATTTTTGGCCTCTTCTCATTCTGTTACCTTTTCTTCTCTAATTATATGCTCCCAATACCTTGATTCCTTTGCCAGTTTTCTCCAGTAAATTCCACTCCTCTTGCCTGTTCTGTGTACCCTTAATTGCAGTCTGCCATATAGGCAGAATCTCCTTTCTCCATTCCTGTTCTTAGAATACTTTCTGCTACTTTATGAATATAATATTCTGTATGGTTATTGTTTTTCTTCTTAAGGCTCTGCATCCAGAATCCCAGTCTCTCCTTATTTCTCGAGTGTCCCCATTTCCTCATCATCATCCCCTTTCACTTTGAATTGTAGCTTTTTGTTCCTGTTATTTATAGGAGGCTTAACCGTGGGGCTCTGAAATATCCCTTCTGATCAGGTAATTCTGAACCACCTTGTTCTTATTGGAAGGATTACCTTATCCCACGACTCTTCCTCCCAGATAAAAAGCATTCAACTCTATTATTATCCACAACTTCTCCTGTGGTTAATAAAAGTAAGTGTGACCAGTATATAAAGCTAAAGGGACTAAAACATTTTAACTGCTTGTATCTTCCTGTCCATATTCATAAAACAGAGCTTCCAATTTCTTAGTTTTTGTATTGTCTTTTAGTCTCCTTCCACATATCCTCAGCTGCCATTACAGAATACTTTTTTAACCCGTACTCATAAGTATTTTATTTTATCATGTCCCCATAAATATGGGTTATTGCTGAACCAGTTTTTGTGTGGGTACATATTTCACAGCTGTTGCCTTTGTTTTGTCTTCGATAATTTTGTATCCTGAAAAGACTTGAAAATGTCTTTTTTTTTGGTTTGTTGCTAATTCTTTAAGATGAAAACTGCAGTTAAATGACTGAAGAAATACTGTCTTCCCATGTTGTTGATACAGGATGAGACTGAATGCTCTTTTTTAGTAATGAGATTCCCTTTTGTCAGCACTGCTCTTTCAAGGGCCACTGTTTTAGAAAAAGACCTTGTGTGAGGTGTCACTTTGTATCTTGTTTGATTGGGGGGCTAACTTCAAGCCTCAACCCTTTTCCTTGAGCAGGAATGAATCTATTAAATGTAAAGGAGCAATTGTTGAGTGTTAAATGGTGAAAATAGTGGGGTAGTTGAATAATATGCATGACTTTAGAAAGACTGCTGGTAAGCTGTTATATTTTGATGATAAGCTCAGAAAACTGTTAGCACAAAGACTTGGGAGACAATAAAATAGAAAGGTGTGTTGCCAGACTTAGGGAGCCTATGACTAGAAAAAAATTTCAAAGGCTCTATAGAGGTATTAGAAATATTTTAGAAAAAAAAATCTGCATAGAGCAAAGGAATTGGGAAACCAAGAAAATAAACAAATGAAAATATTTATAGAAGACTTAAATATGCCAAGGTTAGAGGAATTAATAGCAAAGATGGGAGAGGAGGAGGTGGAATTGTGATGTATAGTCGATCAACAGGGAAGTCCCCAGGAACAGATGCCATTTGGAAGTTAGGAGGGAAGAAGGTGGTTAATATCCCTGTCCATAATGAAGTGCACCTTGGACCTATGGATGGGAAACCATGTTTACCCAGGACTGTTCCCTGCACTACTAATAGACAGAAACGACTTCTAAATGCTTTATCCCATGTATGGCCCCCAGATCTATCTGTTTGATCCCAGTTTTCTTATTACGGTTAATGTGTAACTGTTGACCATGGGATGGATAATGCAAATCTCTAACCAACTGGGATAGATTAATTCAAGCATTAAAGAGAAATTGGCTAGGCTTAAAATGGCCGATTCTGCTGATGAATCAGACATAACTGACCAGCCAGAGGCTCCTTCTCCAATTTTGAAGATTCTGATGCTGAAGAATCCATTCCAGCTGCTTCCCACCAGAAGAATTCTCCTTTGGGGAAACCTTGCATGCCATGCGAGAACAGTTCCAATGGCAGCAACAGGATTTTCAGACTCCAGAAAAGACTTAGGACCTTTCTGCACCTCCCTCAGCACAGGCCCTTAGCTATACCTCCTGTTCTCTCTGTGGTGGATGATGCTTTCAATGATGTTTGCTCCGCTCCAGATTCTTTACCCCAGCCCCTGCCAAACCAGACAGATTTTACAGGGTGCCAGATACTCATCACCACCTTTACAAGGCCCCACTTGCAGACCCAGAAACTATATCCCAGGGTCCCAAGGCAGTAGCCGACCACAGCTAAAACCCTATTCCTTCTGAAAGGGAAGCAAGGTCATTAGACAGATGGGGTAAAAAGGTCTACACTTCAGCTACTCTCTCAGCTAGAGCTTTAAACTGTCAGTTTCACATGATACAATACCAAGAGTTTATGCTTGATCAGTTAACTAAAAAGCTAACCACTGATGAATCTCTTGATAAGAAATATGTATTAGAGATGGTAAATAACATACAACAGGTTAGCAACCATTCCTTAAAATGTGGCTATGATGCACTGGAGGCTTCATTTAGATCAGCCATGACAGGCACAGTGATAAGAAGGCATGCATGGCTAAAGGAACAAGCTTTCCCGGATCATGTTAAAGCTAAGTTGCTAGATGCTCCTATGGACAAGACAAGTTTGTTTGGTACACCTGCCCAGCAGGTTATGAAGAAAATGGAAGAAAAGGCAAAATCTGTTCAAACTGTTAAAGATTTCTTGCAGGTTCAACCCCAAGGTTTAGCAGGAACTGGCCTGCCAAAATTGGTCCTTTCCTGACTCCACAAAATTTCAAAGGGGCAGGAATAGACGCTCCAGAGGCAGAAACCAATCCAGAGGAGGTGCCTACAGAGGCGACAGTGGCAAGGTAACAACAGAGGCACAGACACAGCCACTGCCACTACATCAGCACAACCACAGTGACTTAATCCTAAATCCGCCTACCAGGGAACAAATAGCAGCTCCTCTAGGCGGAAAGTTAACCTTATTTTCAAAGAACTGGCACTACATAACAAAAGACAAGTGGATTTTACAAACCATAGATCAAGGTTACGGTTTCACTTCCACACTTTACCAGTCAAAAGAGGAATGCCAAATCTACCTCCAAATCAAAAACAGAGGCTCTACAGATAATGGAGTTAGCAAACATGAGAGCTGTGGAAAGAGTGCCAACAGCAGAACAAGGAAAGGGTTCTACTCCAGACTATTCCTAGTTCCAAGAAAGGAAAAAGTTGGAGACCAATTCTCGACCTGTCCACCTTAAATACATACATCATTGTCCCAAAATTCAAAATGCTGACCCTACAGCAACTTCTTCCCATGCTGGGCAAGGAGTCTTGGCTGGTAACTCTAGATCTCAAGGAGGCATACCTGCAGTCCCCATTCGACCAATCTGCAGAAGATACCTCAGATTTCTTGCAGGATCAGAGCACTATCAATTCTCAGCATTGCCCTTTGGCTTATCTACTGCCCAGAGTATTCACAAAATGCCTGGCATCAGTAATGCCCATTGCAGACTACAGGGAATTCAAATTTACCCATACCTGGACGACTGCCTGCTACAAGGGGACAACAAAAGCAAGCTGACAACAGATTTACAAAGGGTCATTTACTTGCTACCCCCCCCCCCCCCCCCCCCCCCCCCCCCCCCCCCCCCCCCCCCCCCCCCCCCCCCCCCCCCCCCCCCCCCCCCTCCCCCCCCCCCCCCCCCCCCCCCCCCCTCCCCCCCCCCCCCCCC
Source organism: Protopterus annectens (assembly GCF_019279795.1). NCBI lineage: Eukaryota > Metazoa > Chordata > Ceratodontiformes > Protopteridae > Protopterus > Protopterus annectens. Next base: position 291,756,539 of record NC_056746.1, read on the forward strand.
CCCTTCCCCCCCCCCATCCCCCCCCCCCCCCCCCCCCCCCCCCCCCCCCCCCCCCCCCCCCCCCCCCCCCCCCCCCCCCCCCCCCCCCCCCCCCCCCGCCCCCCCCCCCCCCCCCCCCCCCCCCCCCCCCCCCCCCCCCCCCCCCCCTAAATATGGGTTATTGCTGAACCAGTTTTGTGTGGGTACATATTTCAAGCTGTTGCCTTTGTTTTGTCTTTAATTTTGTATCCTGAAAAGACTTGAAAATGTTTGGTTTGTTGCTAATTCTTTAAGATGAAAACTGCAGTTAAATGACTGAAGAATACTGTCTTCCCATGTTGTTGATACAGGATGAGACTGAATGCCCCTTTTAGTAATGAGATTCCTTTGTCAGCACTGCTCTTTCAAGGGCCACTGTTTTAGAAAAAGACCTTGTGTGAGGTGTCACTTTGTATCTTGTTTGTTTGGGGTACTTCAAGCCTCAACCCTTTTCCTTGAGCAGGAATGAATCTATTAAATGTAAAGGAGCAATTGTTGAGTGTTAAATGGTGAAAATAGGTAGTTGAATAATATGCATGACTTTAGAAAGACTGCTGGTAAGCTGTTATATTTTGATGATAAGCTCAGAAAACTGTTAGCACAAAGACTTGGGAGACAATAAAATAGAAAGGTGTGTTGCCAGACTTAGGAGCCTATGACTAGAAAAATTTCAAAGGCTCTATAGAGGTATTAGAAATATTTTAGAATCTGCATAGAGAAAGGAATTGGGAAACCAAGAAAATAAACAAATGAAAATATTTTTAGAAGACTTAAATATCCCAACGTTAGAGGAATTAATGCAAAGATGGGAGGAGGAGGTGGAATTGTGATGTATAGTCGATCAACAGGAAGTCCCCAGGAACAGATGCCATTTGGAAGTTAGAGGAAGAGGTGGTTAATATCCCTGTCCATAATGAAGGCACCTTGGACCTATGGATGGGAAACCATGTTTACCCAGGACTGTTCCCTGCACTACTAATAGACAGAAGACTTCTAAATGCTTTATCCCATGTATGCAGATCTATCTGTTTGATCCCAGTTTTCTTTTACGTTAATGTGTAACTGTTGACCATGGGATGGATAATGCAAATCTCTAACCAACTGGGATAGATTAATTCAAGCATTAAAGAGAAATTTAGGCTTAAAATGGCCCAAGGCCAGCTAGCCAGATTACCTATGAACCTTTAATATCTGGAAGGTTATGTTTAAGAATATTTTAAAGAAGAGACAGTATTGATGGCTATGTACCCAACTTCTTATGGACTGATTTCAGTTTTTAAGTATGGTTATAAAGTGTTTATAGTAGCTAGGAGAAGGTTTAAGGTGTCATAACTGATGGATATGGATCATTGTGGTTTTGTTTAGAGGAGGCAAATATTTGGAGATGGTAACTGAGAAGACCCCACTTTTGATGATGGGTATTGATGCAGATAAGGTATTTGATAAATTTAGTTGAGATTTTGAGTAGGGCAGTGGCAACATTTGTGTTTCCTTATAGAATACTGGAGTTAAGAAGATGTACGAAGGGTCAGAGACAAGAACTTAAGTAGGAGAGTTACTGTGTAAGCAGTATTTGAATAGAGGAACCAGGCAGGGTTGTTCTTTCCCCTTTACTTGCTTTATTCTTAAAGCTGCTGGCAAGGAAATAATGGGCTCTCAAATTCAGCGTCCTTCGTTGAAGGTTGTCAGTTAGCCGGCAACCCAAAGCCAAAATCTACTGCCAATCATTAGCAGACCAGAGTTCGCTGTGGAAACCCTAACCGAAAAGCCAAAGAAACGAACAAACATTGGTTTGGTACTCAAGAAAAGTAGCCTTATTTGCAGAAGATGATATTTTGCACTTGATAAATCCAGAAATGATATCTCAGTTTTGTCAACATTTTGAGGTAGCTTCAGTTTTTCAAGATATAAAGCAATTGAAGATAAAATAAAATCTGTAGTGCTAAACTATGTCCCCATATTTTGCATACTTTGTCTGTTGTCTGGAAACCTGACACCAGAAAAACATTCAAAGATAAATGAACATGGACTTTGGGTGTGGTATTAGCCTAGAAACAAAAGCTCACTGTGACAGATATCCTTAATTATGGGAACACAAAAGGTGAACTGTCTAGGTGTTTGGATTAAAAAGGATTCTATTATGATGACCAATAATATGTTAGAGGAGGCCTACAGAGGACGACAGTGGCAAGGTAACAACAGAGGCACAGACACAGCCACTGCCACTACATCAGCACAACCACAGTGACTTAATCCTAAATCCGCCTACCAGGGAACAAATAGCAGCTCCTCTAGGCGGAAAATTAACCTTATTTTCAAAGAACTGGCACTACATAACAAAAGACAAGTGGATTTTACAAACCATAGATCAAAGGTTACGGTTTCACTTCCACACTTTACCAGTCAAAGAGGAATGCCAAATCTACCTCCAAATCAAAAAATAGAGGCTCTACGCCAGATAATGGAGTTAGCAAACATGAGAGCTGTGGAAAGAGTGCCAACAGCAGAACAAGGAAAGGGGTTCTATTCCAGACTATTCCTAGTTCCAAGAAAGGAAAAAAGTTGGAGACCAATTCTCGACCTGTCCACCTTAAATACATACATCATTGTCCCAAAATTCAAAATGCTGACCCTACAGCAACTTCTTCCCATGCTGGGCAAGGAGTCTTGGCTGGTAACTCTAGATCTCAAGGAGGCATACCTGCACGTCCCCATTCGACCAATCTGCAGAAGATACCTCAGATTTCTTGCAGGATCAGAGCACTATCAATTCTCAGCATTGCCCTTTGGCTTATCTACTGCCCAGAGTATTCACAAAATGCCTGGCATCAGTAATCGCCCATTGCAGACTTCAGGGAATTCAAATTTACCCATACCTGGACGACTGCCTGCTACAAGGGGACAACAAAAGCAAGCTGACAACAGATTTACAAAGGGTCATTTACTTGCTACAAGGACTGGGATACACAGTCAATTTACAAGTCAAGGCTGATACCATCCCAAACAAGGACATTCTTGGGTTGAATTGGACACAGTACAACAAATGGCATTCCTGACTACAGAAAAACAAAAAGAACTTCCTCTTTATTTCTTGGCACTAACAAAACTGAACAAGTTAACAGCAAGAAAAGTTCTGCAGGCCTTGGGCTTCATGGCATCATGCATAATCTTGGTCCCATTTGCCAGACTACATATGAGGAAACTACAGTGGTACCTAAAGAATTTATGGTCCCAGCACAGACACAGTCTAGAAACAGAAATTCCACTAATTCCATGCTTAAAACAGGAGTTCCTATGGTGGGCTCAGGCATGCCAGTCAAACCCAGGCCTACCCTTTCGCAGATGTCAACCAAGCCAGACCATCACAACAGAAGCTTCAGATCTAGGATGGGGGGCACACATGCTGGACAAATGCGTGCAAGGATTGTGGACACAGGATCAACTTCATCTGCACATCAATCTAAAAGAAATGCTGGCAGTAAAACTGGCAATCCAAAAGTTCAAACCATTTCTCAAAGAGGGCCAGTTGATGATAAGGACAGACAACACCACAGTCATGTGGTACATCAACAAACAGGGAGGCACTCATTCATACCCCTATGCAGAATGACCTTGGAGCTGTGGACCCTGGCACTCAGCTACAACATTCAGTTACAGGCAATATTTGTACGGGAAAAGACAATACTCTAGCAGACATATTAAGCAGAACCACTTCGGATGCCCACGAATGGAAGCTGCACCCGGACATCTTCAAGACCATCTCAAAGAAATGGGGAATGCCACAGATAGACCTATTCGCATCACCTCTCAATCACCAGCTCAAAAAATTCTGCACAAGGACATTCCACCCACTAGCATGGAAGGTGGACTCACTCTCCTTCAACTGGAAAGGCCTAACAGCATATGCATTCCCACCTCTTCCTTTGATACACAAGGTACTACTAAAAATCAAGGAAGAACGTCCAAGGATAATCCTGATAGCTCCAAACTGGCCAAGACAACACTGGTACCCACTACTGAAGAGCATGTCTCGAACAATATGTGGCCAATACCCTGATGCCTTTGATGTTAACTCAGAACAACTACAGCATCATACATCCGAACCTAAAACGCTGCAACTGACTGCATGGAACATCACATAGCAGCAGCTAACCCAGAACTTTCCCAAAGAGTTAAAGACATTATTCTTGAAGCACGCAGACCTTCAACAAGAAGGAACTATGCTGGAAAATGGAAAAGGTTTGTCATTTGGAGTACGGAAAGAGGAAAAGATGTGTCAAACATAGATATACCTAACATTCTGGAGTATCTGGCGAACTTCTTCATTCAGGCCTGTCCTACTCCTCCATCAAGATACATGCATCAGCTATTTCAGCAGAATACAGCTTTGATCCACCTGTTTTTTCGCACTTTGCTCAGGCAGTTCCTCAGAGGAATCAAGAATGTAAAACCTCCAAAGAAACCACCATTACCAGCTTGGGATTTAAACTTTGTGCTAGAAAAGCTGACACTATCACCCTTTGAACCAGCAGCAACAGCAGACCTACAACACCTGTCATGGAAAACTGCTTTCCTACTGGCAATTACTTCCAGCAAGGAGGGTTTCAGAACTACAGGCCTTAATGGCAGTGCAACCCTTCCTAATCTTCCACCAAGATAGAGTGTCCATGAGGACTAATCCTACATTTATGCCCAAGGTGGTATCCAGAGTGTCTTTAAACCAGGCAATCCACCTACCTACCTTCTTCCCAACCCACAAAACAGAGGGAAAGAATACTGCATACCTTGGATGTACATAGACAGCTACGCTACTACTTGGACAGAACAAAAATAGCAGAAAGACTGACCAACTTTTGTAGCCTATGCAACAGGAAGGGAAGGAAAAGCTATTTCAAACAGACAATCTCCAAATGGATAGGAAATTGCATACGATACTGTTACTCCTTCCATGGAAAACCAATTCCACAGAACATAAGACCTCATTCTACAAGGGCAACAGCCACTACCACAGCCTTCTTACGAGGAGTGGCAACCAAAGACATTATTGAGGCGGCTACTTGGACCTCCGTTCATACATTTCCCAAGCATTATAATTTGCCTCTATATTCCAGATCCCGAGCAGGGTTTGCCACTGCTGTACTGCAAGGATCCTAAACACACCATAATCTACCTTTATCCTCCTCCCCTAGTTGGCTATGGTATTCTACCCACTTGTTATGACTGCAGATGCATCCATGAAGGACATAGTACAGTTTTGTACCTACCATAAATGTAGATGTCCGAACTGGATAGCATCTGCAGTCAGGATTACCCTCCCTCCTTCCCCTCTGTGGTACTCCTAGGGTGTTTACCCTCCTAATAGCTAGCTCTTGGGGGGGAGTCTTTATGGTGTATTTGTTTGTATATATGTACATATATGCTTATTGTTGTGTTTACCTCTATCTATTTGGAAACATTGGCATCTATCCAAATTTTAGCCTGCAGGAGGGCTACTGGCATCTGGGGCAAGAAACACTGAGGAAAATGGCGTCGGGTGATGCTTTTATACCCGAAGGCCAACAGAGATGACGTCGGGTGGAGTGCGACATCAGCCGAAGCCGGACCCGGACTTTGGAATCCGGCCGACTGCAGGGCTGCCTGACGACAGGACAACCCACTTGTTATGACTGCAGATGCTATCCAGTTCGGACATCTACATTTATGGTAGGTACAAAACTGTACTTTTCTTCCCCATCCCACCTCCAGCATTTGCAGTCTGCCTGAGGAAAAATTCCTTGGAGTCTGCTTGGGGTATAAAAATAGGTATGCAAACACTTACAATCAAAGATCCTATAATCTTCTAGACTTCGCTGTATATTTGGGAGCCATACATATATCCTCCTATTTTTTTTTTTTTTTTTTTTTTTTTTTTTTTTTGTGAATTCCTTATCCAGTCCTCCCTTCCCAAACCTTTCTAACCTGTGTTTTTTCACTTAGGATCCCTCTATTCCTTTCTGTTTGCCTATACTTCGATATCAATCATTGATAGTGAAGGGCAGTCTCTAACCGGCAGTCCAAATGAATTTTTGGCCTCTTCTCATTCTGTTACCTTTTCTTCTCTAATTATATGCTCCCAATACCTTGTTTCCTTTGCCAGTTTTCTCCAGTAAATTCCACTCCTCTTGCCTGTTCTGTGTACCCTTAATTGCAGTCTGCCATATAGGCAGAATCTCCTTTCTCCATTCCTGTTCTTAGAATACTTTCTGCTACTTTATGAATATAATATTCTGTATGGTTATTGTTTTTCTTCTTAAGGCTCTGCATCCAGAATCCCAGTCTCTCCTTATTTCTCGAGTGTCCCCATTTCCTCATCATCATCCCCTTTCACTTTGAATTGTAGCTTTTTGTTCCTGTTATTTATAGGAGGCTTAACCGTGGGGCTCTGAAATATCCCTTCTGATCAGGTAATTCTGAACCACCTTGTTCTTATTGGAAGGATTACCTTATCCCACGACTCTTCCCCCTCCCAGATAAAAGCATTCAACTCTATTATTATCCACAACTTCTCCTGTGGTTAATAAAAGTAAGTGTGACCAGTATATAAAGCTAAAGGGACTAAAAACATTTTAACTGCTTGTATCTTCCTGTCCATATTCATAAAACAGAGCTTCCAATTTCTTAGTTTTTGTATTGTCTTTTAGTCTCCTTCCACATATCCTCAGCTGCCATTACAGAATACTTTTTTAACCCGTACTCATAAGTATTTTATTTTATCATGTCCCCATAAATATGGGTTATTGCTGAACCAGTTTTTGTGTGGGTACATATTTCACAGCTGTTGCCTTTGTTTTGTCTTCGTTAATTTTGTATCCTGAAAAGACTTGAAAATGTCTTTTTTTTTTGGTTTGTTGCTAATTCTTTAAGATGAAAACTGCAGTTAAATGACTGAAGAAATACTGTCTTCCCATGTTGTTGATACAGGATGAGACTGAATGCTCCTTTTTAGTAATGAGATTCCCTTTTGTCAGCACTGCTCTTTCAAGGGCCACTGTTTTAGAAAAAGACCTTGTGTGAGGTGTCACTTTGTATCTTGTTTGATTGGGGGGCTAACTTCAAGCCTCAACCCTTTTCCTTGAGCAGGAATGAATCTATTAAATGTAAAGGAGCAATTGTTGAGTGTTAAATGGTGAAAATAGTGGGGTAGTTGAATAATATGCATGACTTTAGAAAGACTGCTGGTAAGCTGTTATATTTTGATGATAAGCTCAGAAAACTGTTAGCACAAAGACTTGGGAGACAATAAAATAGAAAGGTGTGTTGCCAGACTTAGGGAGCCTATGACTAGAAAAAAATTTCAAAGGCTCTATAGAGGTATTAGAAATATTTTAGAAAAAAAAATCTGCATAGAGCAAAGGAATTGGGAAACCAAGAAAATAAACAAATGAAAATATTTATAGAAGACTTAAATATGCCAAGGTTAGAGGAATTAATAGCAAAGATGGGAGAGGAGGAGGTGGAATTGTGATGTATAGTCGATCAACAGGGAAGTCCCCAGGAACAGATGCCATTTGGAAGTTAGGAGGGAAGAAGGTGGTTAATATCCCTGTCCATAATGAAGTGCACCTTGGACCTATGGATGGGAAACCATGTTTACCCCAGGACTGTTCCCTGCACTACTAATAGACAGAAACGACTTCTAAATGCTTTATCCCATGTATGGCCCCCCCCAGATCTATCTGTTTGATCCCAGTTTTTCTTATTACGGTTAATGTGTAACTGTTGACCATGGGATGGATAATGCAAATCTCTAACCAACTGGGATAGATTAATTCAAGCATTAAAAGAGAAATTGGCTAGGCTTAAAATGGCCCACAAGGCCAGCTAGCCAGGTACTTACCTATGAACCTTTAATATCTGGAAGGTTATGTTTAAGAATATTTTAAAGAAGAGACAGTATTGATGGCTATGTACCCAACTTCTTATGGACTAATTTCAGTTTTTAAGTATGGTTATAAAGTGTTTATAGTAGCTAGGAGAAGGGTTAAGGTGTTGTCATAACTGATGGATATGGATCATTGTGGTTTTGTTTAGAGGAGGCAAATATTTGGAGATGGTAACTGAGAAGACCCCACTTTTGATGATGGTTATTGATGCAGATAAGGTATTTGATAAATTTAGTTGAGATTTTGAGTAGGGCAGTGGCAACATTTGTGTTTCCTTATAGAATACTGGAGTTAAGAAGATGTACGAAGGGTCAGAGACAAGAACTTAAGTAGGAGAGTTACTGTGTAAGCAGTATTTGAATAGAGGAACCAGGCAGGGTTGTTCTTTCCCCTTTACTTGCTTTATTCTTAAAGCTGCTGGCAAAGGAAATAATGGGCTCTCAAATTCAGGGGGCGTTCCTTCGTTGAAGGTTGTGCGTTAGGCCCGGCAAGCCAGCACGTCAAAATCTACTGCCAATCATTAGCAGACCAGAGTTCCGCTGTGGCGAACCCTAACCGGGAAAAGCCAAAAGAAACGAACAAACAATTGGTTTGGTACTCAAGAAAAAAAAGTAGCCTTATTTGCAGAAGATGATATTTTGCACTTGATAAATCCAGAAAATGATATCTCAGTTTTGTCGAACATTTTGAGGTAGCTTCAGTTTTTTCAAGATATAAAGCAATTGAAGATAAAATAAAATCTGTAGTGCTAAACTATGTCCCCATATTTTTGCATACTTTGTCTGCTTGTCTGGAAACCTGACACCAGAAAAACATTCAAAGATAAATGAACATGGACTTTGGGTGTGGTATTAGCCTAGAAAGCAAAAAAGCTCACTGTGCACAGCGATATCCTTAATTATGGGAACACAAAAAGGTGAACTGTCTAGGTATTTGGATTAAAAAGGATTCTATTATGATGACCAATAATATGTTAGAAGAGGCTAAACAAAAGATGATACAGAAAATATTGAAGTTGGAAACTCTTGACTATGGTTAAGTTTCAAGCAGTGAAAATTATTTCTAGTCCATTTATCACTATATTCATGTCAGGCATATTTTTATCAGTCAGAGGAGAAGCTGTGGACCATAGTTAATAAGGAATTAAAGGGATTTTTTGCGAGGGAAAGAGGTCAAGTGGAATAAGTTGCTTCTTCCTATAGAACAAGGTGGTTTAGGATTACCAGATGCGAAGGGCTACTTTAGAGTTGCAAAGTTAAGACTGCTCTGCCTAACACAACCAATGACTACAAATCAAAGTGGAAAGAAATGATGTTGAAAGGGAGCGTAGGTGGGAGTCATGAATTCAGAGGAATTTTATTGAAGGAATGGTGCAAGATTTGGCAGTGGTTTAAAACCCCCTGACTTGCAGTGCATAGTGGAAGACCACCGTTTTATTGATACAGGGGCATGAATTTTCAGTCTGTACCTTTCCAGGATTGTGTGGCCTTTCCTGGTTGCCCCTTTTACTGAAGTCTAAAATATTGTACATATTTTCACAAAGTGGTGGAAAGAAAGATCTTTGGCCTAACCAGGATTGATCAGACCTTTCTTTTACAGAGTGCTGTGTTAGACCACCTATAAAATATCTTGCTCACTGATGAAATCTGCAGTTTAACAGTCCAAGTTTAATTTTTGAAGCTTGCGTGCTCTGTGGTTTTCAGGTTTGGCCTTTGGAAGATCCTATGTTTTGATTGTTATATCAGCTAGTGTAGTTTCTAAACTGCATGTTCAGCTGCTAATGTAGTCCTTGGAGGGCTTCGACTAGATGTCAGGAATCACTATATAGTGTTTATAGCCACTGTCTGAGCTGGTCCCGTCGCTTCAGTTTTAAAGTTTGCACAAAAACTCTTTTTGTATTACTGCAGAATAAAAAAAGGAGGGCCACTAACTAGCCAAGCAAACATTGTCCATATAGATGACATCTAATTTTTTTTTTTCGGCCATCAAAAGGCCTGATGGCCCCATCATAGTGCCTTTAAAAAGGTATTCTTTAAAAAGTAGTGGCTTTTTTCTTCCGGTTAGTCCCTGTTAGACATTGTTGTAGAGTGTGTTTTAGACGTTCATATTGGAGCCAGTCAGTAGTCTTTGTACAATTTTATACAGTGTAGATTTTTCTTTGTATTGTATAGGTAGTACCTTGTTGTTTGGCAGGATTGTTCTGCAGGGCATAATGTTTTTGCCCTTTCTATTTAATTGCTTAGCTTAGTTGCTTAGTCTGAGAAAACTGTTTTAGATTGTGGTCAGTTGTCTGTAATTATTTTAGTGTTATTGATTCAAGATGGTAGTGTGTCGCAAGTGTTGCCATATCTATTAACCATAGAGACAAATGTGGAAGGATTTCTTTATTTTCCCCTCCCTGCATCTTGCATTGACTCTCTGGATTTCTAGGATCTACTGTGTATATAATTAGTAAACGTAAAAGTTTATGATGTCAGTAGACTTTTGATTTTTTTTTTTTTGCTTGGTAATGTGACTGGGTTCAAATGTGGGAGAATCAGAAACTAGGGACACACTATCAGCAGACCCTTAATACTGGCATCTTGCAGTAAGTGCCGTTTTTTTGAAGTGCTGTGCTTCAGTTGACAGTGTAGATTTCGTGGACAAAAGTAATTGTGAAAGAGGGCTTTACACTTTCTTGAGGTCAGAAACATGAGTGAATCTATTTCAGGTATGGAAATCTCTCAAAGATCTATATTTATAGTGCATACTCCGTCTCATATCAGTACTGTCTGCAGCTATGGAATAAGTAATGCTTAAATCAGACCACCATGTGAATAGCAATTTTTGTTAATATGGAGTCATTTTTTGTTTTGTTTTGATGTTTATTCTGTAAGTGTTATGTATTTCTAATGCACATATTTGAACTCCTGCTAAATCAAACTACATATGATTAACTGTTTTTCACTCTTGCCTTTAGCCCTCGATTTGAACTGCCAATGGGAACCCAAGAACAGCCTCCTCTTCCACAGCTGCCACAGACTCAGCAGAAGTCTCTCTATGTATGTTTGTACTGTAATGTAGTAGTACTTTGTTACTCATTGTGGTATCTAGGCGAGGACTGCTAAGCACAAGTGTTTTTTTTTTTTTTTCTGGACCATTAGGTGGTTATATGCATTATTTAGTTTCACTATATACATGTTAAATTTGTGGAAGTCTATCTGTGTTGACAGCAGTCTTCGTATACCTTGCTAGCTTAGTGACTGAACATCACTGCTACTCTGTCAATTTGGATTAAATGACCATCAGAATTGTTATGTAATTTTGTTGGAACAGTTTGCTTCTCAGAGGAAACTTTGAAAAAAAAATATGTATAACACTGTTTTAAATAAGAAATGACAAAATGATGAACAAATGGAATATCACAAAAAGTAGAAGTCATGAAGTGCAAGTGTAATGAATGTAGTACCAGTGACATAACAAAAAGTGATTATCTTTAATAAAGTGCATATCTCATTTTGGGGGAATCCTGCACTTTAAGTAGTGTTTTGACAAAATGGGAATTGTCAAGGGTTTCTGTAAATTCCTGTTTGTCAAAAACTACCTGCTGAATAGAGAACAGTCTCATAATTGCTATGCAGTTTCAACATTACTGTATTTAGCAGTGCAGAGGTGTAGAGTGCTGTGAGGGTTGCCATCTTGCAGAAGTGCTGTTTAAAATGCATTCCAGTTTAAAGATCTACGACCTTAACTGCCTTCGCAAACAGAACTAGTTTTGCCAAAATATGACTTTATCTTTAGCCATAGATCTGTATTTTAGAGAGTATTCCCTAACTAACAAGTAATGAGGAGAGGGTATATTCTCTGATGCACTATATTTGCAGATTCTGTCCAAATACGACTTTTTTTGGTGCTTATCTAGAAGGTAGCAAGTAATTTTTAAATGCTTCAGATCACTTGTCTTGGTTTGTTGCAAGTCCCATTCCCTCAAGTGTACCAGTCACTCTTTGTAGTCCTTATATTCTTCTGCCAGTCTCGCATGACTATCATGTGAGTTGCTTTTAGTCTGCCACCCAAGCACCTTACCAATCTCTTTGGCTATAGACTGCCCACTTATCACTTAGTCTGTCATTAGTGCTTCTCAAATGACTTCTTTGGTTGCTTACAGTTGAATCTTTCACTGACCTAAGTTTTCTGTGAAGCCCGTAACTTAGTGGTTGCACTTTGCTGAGTCTAGCAGTCTTCTTGGAATTGTATATCATACCCAAATGGTTTTCATAGTAATCTAACAGACCTTGTACACATTACAGGTCTCTTGTGGTGCGGGTCGTCCTTCTCTACCATCAAGGCTACAATTTCAACTTGCAGTCTCTCAGCACCAATGCAAACTTTCCCAAGTTTCAGCTTTTCCATTTATCTGTAGTCCATTGCTCTCCATATTCATGTGCAGAGATTGCTTGTGCTGTTTTGTAAGTGTTGGTCACAGATAGTCCCAGACTTCATTACTTTAGTTGTCAATGTTTTGAACTGTGTTTGGATGTTTGTCTTAGTAGACTTGGAGATTTTGTTACCCAAGGACAATTTCATCAATTTTCCATTGAAAAATTTCCCATTTTTCTTACTCATTTGTGCATAGGTTTCCTCACCACAGCGCTGCTGGGTATAGATTGTGTGGAGTAGAATACTACAAGTTATTTCTGCATGTTTGTTTGTTTTATTTATTTAATTTATGTATTTATTGTGTTTGGCTACTCACAGTTCTTGGTTATAGAGGGAGAGGGTTTTAAAGTTATTGTGTGTGGCCGTAAATTTCCACTCCAGGACTACCATGTTAGGTATGTGGAATGTGTGATACTTTCTGACCTGCTAGTAAAGAGCATTATGTATGAAGAATTTGATAAGCAAACTTTAATCAATTGCAAGAATAAACTTTTTTTAAGGTTTAATTTCTTTAGATGATAGCCATGTTCCTTCTACCTTCAAGGTTTCTTATGAGTAGAAGGACAAATTTCACATAAAAATGCAATGAAAGACATAAGATGGGCAAATGTAAAGAATGAGAGATCTAAGGAGTCCCCCCTCCCCCAGTGAAGCTTTCCTGGTATGAAGGAGAGTTTTTTTTCTGTTGAATCCGTTTTGTCAAAGCTTGCTGTTAGTTCTGGTGAAGGGGTGTTTTAACAACTCTGAGGACAGAGTTTCTTCTTTCTACAGGACAGGAATAGTTTCTTTTAGGTTTCTCTGGCTCAGACATCCCATTCTAGTTAACCCCACTAAGTTTATTTCTCACACTGCCATTATGGGCATCAACTGTGACCTGTTCTCACAAGCTGTACTGCAGAATGAAGTGGGTTTGGGCCTGCTCATATTCCTTCTCTTTTACCAAGCTTGATCAGGAGAGTGATTTGCCCTGAACTCCTCCTGCTTTTTCATCATTTCAGGTTCTGGTGCTTGTTAGATGAGTGCCACCCAGCTCCCTGCTGACATCACAGTGAAACTCACTGGTATGCCCTCTGTCAAGATAGGAGCTTTTGGCCTTTGAACACTTGGGGCTATGAACCTCAGCATTCACATCAGTGTTGAAGAATTTAAGACCAAAGGTTAATATCCACTCTTTAACCCATTTTAGTGCAGACCAGCTTCGGCTGTTAAGTGCCATTTGCAGCACTGATACCAAGCTTGGTTCCAGTGCTGCAGCCTCAGTCACAAAAGTCTTCCCAAGTGCTAGTGTTATGGGTTATTTCCTCTGGAGTCCTTGTCCATGTAGGATGTTCTTCGTGTTTCACTGTTGCAGTCATCATATTTGGGTTATCTGCTTGCAGTAGCCCTCAGTCGGTCTGATTATCAAAGTCTTGGGTCTTGCGTTGGTTGCGGTCTCATCTTCCTTGACGTCAGGTAGTCAGGGTATAAAGCATGCAGCCAATGCCATTACATCAGTCTTTCTTGCCATGCGGTGCCCAAAGCAGAAGCAGTTCGCAAGTGCCGGTCGGCCAACTCTTGAAATTTTAGTTTTCGAGTTTCAGAACCGAAGTCTTCAACTAAAGCTAAGTACCCCATTGGGGAAACTTTTTCTTGCTCTAAACCGATGTCAGTAAAAGTCAATAATTGTATTTCTTGTGGAAAACAAATACCTCACAAAGATTTTCATTCGTAATGTATTCCTTGCCTAGGCCCTGTCCACGACGTACGTCGCTGTCTGTTTTGTGTATTATTTAAGCAATGAACTATTCGTCGTAAGTATATTTACACTTCTAAATATTTTGGTACTCTGTTTAATTATCTAGATATGTCTTCGGTAAGCCATCTGACTACTGACTTTCTGAAAAAACGCAATGATAGGTCCAAAGCTGCCGACGACGCTTCTCCTAAGCCAGTCGCCAGTTCGTTGGTAGTCAGTGAGGTGCTTTCGCAGCCCCCGATACCCACTACTTCAGATTCGCAGGCCTCTACTGAGACCCATTCGGAGTCAGGTATGCCGCGAGATGCTTCAACTGTGGAACCTGTGGATTTCTCTACCTTGGATGTGTCCAGATCCACAGGCACCAGCTTCTGAGGGTGTATTCAGGCCTACTGACTTGCATATTAAACCAACGCCATCTTCTTCAAGGCCTAAAACTTGAACTATGCCTAGAAAACCAACGCCCAGACCGCATGGTCAGGCCTCTATACCTAGAAAACAGATAAGAATGGCTGAAGACCTTATTACTTTAATCAGGGGAAGCTAACCTTCCCCCTCTAAGTGACCTAGGACTGAATTTGCTTATGATACTTCTGACCAGGATTCTGAAATTTGTTTCCTCTGATGACCAGGATTTACCCTTATCCACCTATGAGGATTATAATGCAGAGGGCTCTATTCCCTCTGCTCCCCCCAAGAGGATTTCTCTTTTGGTGAAACCCTGCATACTCTGAGGGAGCACTTTCGCTGGGAAAGCCAGAATTACGCTAATTCTAAAAAGAGGCTTGGGGATTTCTTACTCCTGCCCCAGCACAGACCTTTAGCTGTCCCTCCGGTTGTAGACATTGTTGATGATGCCTTTTTTGAATCTAGCTTGGCCCCTGACTCTCTACCTCCTGCTCCCAGAAAACTTGATAGATATTACAGGGTTCCTGACTCGCATAAGTACCTTTTTAAAAATTCTACTGCGGATCCTGAGACCATTTCACAGGGACCCAAGGGCATCAAGGCTTCTACTGCCAAAAATCCTACCCCCTCTGATAGAGACTACGGGGCACTGGATAGATGGGGTAAGACAGCATACACTTCTGCAACTTTGGTCATTAGGGCCTTAAACTGTCAGTTTCATATGTTAAAGTATCAGCAGCGTATTATTGGATCGCTTAAACAGAAAATGATGTTGATTCCTGACTGTGCTGAATATAAGGATTTACAGGATTTAATGCACTCTGCTGAACAGGTTGGAAAGCATACTTTGCAATGTGGTTTTGATTCACTAGAGGCATCTTGCAGGGCTGCTGTCGCTGGGTCTGTACTTAGAAGGCATGCTTGGCTTAAGGAGCAATCTTTGCCAGATCATGTTAAAGCTAAATTGCTGGATGCTCCCTTAAATCAGGACCGCCTGTTTGGCAACATAGCAGAAGAAGTTCTTAAAAAGATGGAGGGAAAAGCTAAATCTATGCAAACTGTTAAAGATTTTCTACAATTACAACCTCCAAGATTTAGTAGGCATTGGCTGTCTAAGAATTGGTATTTTCCTGCCTCTTCCAGGCCTTCTTAGTCCAAGCCCCGAACCAGCAGAACACCCAGGCTTCAGTCCCGGGGTACACACAGGACTAAGCAGTGGGGGGCTCCCACTTCCAAATTTGGGAGTAGTAAGACTCCCCCCTATGGTAAACTCTCATTGACTTAACTTTAAAACTTCCAAGCACTTCTTACCTGACTGCTCCTTTAGGGGGGAAGATTGCTCTGCATGCAAAAAACTGGGACCTCATTACCCAGGACAAATGGGTTTTAAATATAGTCTCCCAAGGATACAGATTTCACTTCCACACCTTGCCAACACCAAACAGGTGGCCAGATCTACCCCCAAATCAGTTGGCAGAGGCTCAAAAGCAAGCACTCTCTAATAAAGACAAAACTGTACCAGAAGAGGAAAAGGGACTAGGCTTCTACTCAAGACTTTTCCTGGTACCCAGAAAAGACAACTCATGGCGTCTTATCCTGGACCTTTCCATATTAAACACATTTTTGGTGATTCCAAAATTCAAGGTGCTAACTCTTTACCAGTTACTTCCTATGCTAGGCAAAGATGCCTGGTTGGCAACACTGGATTTAAAGGAAGCCTACCTGCACATCCCAATTAGGGAATCTTGCAGAAGATACCTACGCTTCAAAGCAGGCTACATGCACTATCAGTTCTCTGCACTGCCCTTTGGCTTATCTGTTGCGCCCAGGGTATTCATAAAGTGTCCAGCTCCAGTCATTGCATTTTGCAGACAAAGAAATATTCAGATATACCCATACCTGGACAATTGTCTAATTCAGGCAGAAAGCCAGGACATACTTTTGAATCATCTGGCATTTGTACAAAAGGTGCTAACTTGTCTGGGGTACACCATAAACGAAAATAAATCACATTTGGTACCCTGTCAACAAATTATATTCCTGGGAGCAAGCTTGAACACAACTTCCCAGATGGCTTTCTTCAAGCCAGGGAAACAAATTCATTTGACAACTTACTTCAAACTAATGGCCACAAAAACCCTGCTATCTGCAAGGCAAATACTGCAAGCCTTGGTGTTCGTGGCCTCCTTCATTCTACTAATTCCATATGCAAGACTGCATATGAGGAAACTACAATGGTATCTAAAAAGCCTGTTGTGTCTGCATTCTCAGGATCTAGAAGCATTGATTCCTATCATACCTTGCCTACAGTTAGAGTTCCTTTGGTGGGCAGAGGCCTGTCACCAAAACAAGGGACTTCCTTTCACTCTACCCCCTGCCGCCCAAACCCTAACAGACGCATCAGACTATGCATGGGGGGCTCACCTGGCAGGGAAGTGCATTCAGGACAAATGGAACCAAAGTCAAATGCACCTGCATATCAATCAAAAAGAAATGTTAGCTGTACAGAATGCTCTGACAGCCTCCAAAGACCACATTCTTCCAGGACAATTAATGGTAAGGATGGACAACACCACTGTTATGTGGTACATAAACAAGCAGGGGGTTACCCATTCTTACCCCCCTCTGCAGACTAGCCATGGCTCTGTGGAACACAGCCTTGAGCTACCAAGTGCATCTACAGGCTCAATTCCTGCCAGGAAAGCTAAATACACTGGCAGACGAACTCAGCAGAAATCTCATTGACCCACACGAGTGGAAACTGGAACCAAAGATTTTCAACATGTTGATAAACAAATGAGGGAGCCCAGATATAGACCTGTTTGCCTCCCCCCAGAACTACCAATTGGACAAATTCTGCACAAGGACTCCCCACAAACAAGCTTGGAAAGTGGATGCTCTGTCCTTCAGCTGGAAAAATCTATCAGTTTATGCCTTTCCTCCTCTGCCTCTCCTCTTCAAAGTACTACTAAAGATCAAACAGGACAAACCAAGGATGATACTGATTGCACCAGACTGGCCACGCCAGCACTGGTACCCCCTCTTGCGCAGTTTGTCACTGCTGGCTCCATGGCACCTGCTTCAGACCCCTACCCTGCTGTCACAGCAGGAGAGCCACATTCTGCACCCTCTGCTTCAAATCCTGACATTGGCAGCCTGGCTAATTACCTAATCTCTCCGTTACCATCCCTCAGTAAACAAGTTTTGTATTTCATTTTGGAGACAGACGCCTAGTACAAGAAAATCTATTGCTGACAAATGGAAAAGATTCTGTGCCTGGAACCAAACTCAAGAGATGGGCACAGCAGCGCCCAATTTACCTCAGATTCTTCAATACTTAACTGAGATGCTTCACAAGGGCCTTTCTTTTTCCTCCATCAAAATTCACGCCTCAACCATTTCAGCTCATTACAACGAAGAACTACCCCTCTTCTCTCATCCACTGCTCAAGCAGTTCCTCAGAGGGGCCAAAAACTTAAGATCACCCAGGAGAACCCCAACTCCAGCCTGGGACCTTAACTTTGTATTGGAAAAACTCACTGTTCCTGCTTTTGAGCCAGCTGCAAGTGCAGAGTTAAAATTTCTTTCTTGGAAAACAGCCTTCCTTTTAGCAATTACTTCAGCAAGAAGAGTATCTGAACTAGAGGCCCTTATGGCAATGGAACCTTTCATCATGTTTCATGCAGACAGGGTGTCCCTCAGGACCAATCCCTACTTCATGCCCAAGGTGGTATCCAGTGTGGCTCTTAATCAGTCCATTCATTTGCCAACTTTCTTTTCTTATCCACAGAACAAAGGGGAACGGATACTGCACTCCTTAGATGTGCACAGATAGCTTAGATTTTACTTGGACAGGACTAAACCTCAAAGGAAATCTGAACTGCTGGTGGCTTTTGCTGCAGGGGCAGAGGGGAAGGCTATTTCAAAGCATAGCATTTATAAATGGATAGGCTATTGCATTCATTTCTGCTATAAGCACCATGGAAAACCTATCCCACAGGGGATTAGATCCCATTCAACCAGGGCTACATCTACTTCTACAGTCTTTCTCAGAGGTGTACCTACCAGGGACATCCTAGAAGCTGCTACCTGGAGTTCTGTACATACTTTCACCAAGCATTACCATTTACCAATTTTCTCTAAATCTAGAGCTGGTTTTGCCACTGCAGCCTTGCAGGGCCTTATAGCTGGTCCTAATGCTATCTAAATTCCTCCTCCCATCCTTAGCTTTGGGAATCTACCCAAATATGATGGCTGCAACAGTGAAACATGAATAACATAGTACAGTTGTGTACACGTACCATAAATTTAGATGTTCGAGTGTATTCACTGTTGCAGTTTTGGTTACCCTCCCTCCAGCCCCCTGACTTGTTTTGGCTATACCTCTACTCTCCTTTACTATGCTTAAAAGCTTTTTGGTGTATTTGCTTTTTTGTTGGAGGTATAACTTTGTGTGTGTGTGTGTGTGTGTGTGTGTATATATATATATATATATATATATATATATATATATATATATATATATATATATATATATATATATATTTATATATATATATATATATATATATGTATTTTTGTATATGTGTGTGTGTGTGTGTACATATATATATATATATATATATATATATATATATATATATATATATATATGTATATATACATATGTATATTTAATTGCTTCCCATTGGGGGGCACCTGACATCTGGGGCAAGAAAAACTGATGTAATGGTATCGGCTGCATGCTTTATACCCCTGACTACCTGACGTCATGGAAGATGACAACAACCAATGCAGGACCCAAGACGTTGATAATCAGGCTGACTGAGGGCTACCTGCAAGCAGATAACCCAGATGTGATGACTGCAACAGTGAATACACTCTAACATCTACATTTATGGTAAGTGTACACAACTGTACTTTCTGCCCTAAGGCAACTTTGTCATTATCAGGTCAGATGATTTGATAGTCTTCTACAGTGACTGAGCCAGAGGGGGTCATCTTCCCTGGAAGTATTTATGCTCATGAGACCAACCAAGAAAAGATGCAAGAGGAAGCATCTGTGTTCTCCAGGCTATTCTCCAGAGCTGTCCAAGGCTGATTCCCCTGTATCCCCCCAATGATTCTAAGTTTGGGGACGTTCTCTTAATGATGCAGTAGAAGGGTTTAGCCCCCATCAGATTTTGTCCATCTCAGAGAAGGTTCTGCGTGAAACTTTTTGATTATTCTTGTCATTTTCCTTGGGTAGATGTTATACCCCCCACCCCCATTTACTCATAGGAAATATGATCACATTAGTTGCTGCAGAGCAGTGATTCACCAGCCATAATTGTTACCTTTTCAATGCAGATCTTTGAAAAGTTGAAAATATTGTCTCCGGTAGTTGACCTGAGTTATGGGTTAAAATTAAAATTTAGACTTGTCCAGTCTTGCCATATGTAGTAGTTAATGGTGCAATAATGGCAGCAGGCACTAGAGTGATAGTGCACTATCTTTCTTGACTTTTTGTCTGATTTCCAAGAGAACTTTAAAGGGACAGTCCCAGGGATTTTTTTTGTTTTGATTCAGCCTTTGCTTACATTTCAGGTTTGCCTTTCTGAGCATGATCACCTTTGGCTGAGGGGGGTGGGGGAAGAATGCCTGAAGGAAGTTTCAAAGGTGTTGGCGAAATTCCATCTCAAATTGCAGTGGCGACCCCTAACCGGGAAAAGCCGAAAGACACAAACAAACAGCTCTCCCTGTGAGCCATTCATTAGTTTAATCTGTACATTTTACCCAATAAGAAAAGTAGCCTTTCAGGAATTTTATGACTTGACTGCTGTTGCTACTCTAGAAAGCACATCAGTAATAGTAAAACAGTTTTTTTGTTTTTTTCATTTCATACTTTATTCTGTGGTGATTGTGAATCCTGGCCATCTACAACAATTTTATGACATGGCTTCTACCTATAGAAAGCATCTGAGTCAGGCAAACAGTGGAAACCATATTTATAGAATCATAGTTACTAGGCTATTGGCCCTGAGGCCCTTATAAGCCTAGCCAAAAGTTTAGCCTATGTTTAGACAACTCAGGACCTGATGCCCCTGTCCAGCACGGACACTGGCGGAATTCCAGGGGTGTATTTTCTGTTTCCCATCCAGTTGTCCAGGTTGCGCTTAAAAAGGGATGAAGAGGTACTTTGCTTGATATGGAGATGGAGCCCATTCCGCAGATATGGGAGTCTCTGGGAAACATCTGTCCCACTAACAAGTCCTATTGATGTCACAGACCAGGTTGAGGCCACGCGTGTGGGTTACTTGTGTGGAGCTCGACTTACGGATATGCATCAGTCCATCAAGGTGGGGTCCGAGATCGCCTTGTGTTCCAGACAGAGGTCACCTCTGAGGAGTCTGTATGAAACTGAGTAGAGGGATAGGGCTTTTAGCCTATCTGTGTATGGTAGATTTTTGAAGCCCTGGATTCTCCTGTTGAGGTACCTCTGTGGTCTCTCCAGTTGCTGCATGTGCTTTGCGAGGTATGTGCTGAACGGGGCGTTGTACTTAATAATGGGCCTTATAAGGGAAGAATACAGGGATGTTATGATCTTCATGTCCTTGGATGATACCCTTATTTATGACGTGGGCTGTGTAGAAAGCTTTCTGTACAACGGAAACAACATGGTAGTCAGAAGTCAGGTTGCTGTCAAGCTGGGTGCCCAAATCCCTCACGACTGATTGTGTGCTTAGGATGTTATTAATGTGATAATTTGTGGGGATGTCACTCTCCCCATATGGGATGATGATGCATTTTTTTCGTTTTCAGCTTGAGGCCATGTTTCTGGCACCAGTCATTTGTTTGGGTGAGACCCTCTTGGAAGATGTCCATATCATTAGGTGAATTGATGACAGTGCCCATCTTGCAGTCATCTGTAAACCTGGTCAGCCGTGGCCCACTGGTTTTGGCCTGCACCTCAGAAAAGTATATACCAAATAAGAGGCCCCAAGACTGAACCCTGGGATACGCTGCTCATTATGGGTCTACTGCTTGAGGTGGCTTTCCCTACTTTGATTAGGTGGGTTCTCTCAGTGCACCAGTATGCTGCCCATCTGGTAACGTATGGATTGATGCCTAGTTGAGAGAGTTTCTATTCTACCCGAGTGAAGAATAGTGTCGAAGGCTTTGGCCTTGTTGATCAGGCGATGGGTCTGTAATTTTCTGGATTGATGGACGCTCCACTTTTGTGCAAAGGGATGATAGTGGCTATCCTCCATTCAACTCAGATGAAGCCGGTACAAAGGCTTCGGTTGAACAGGGTGGCCTAATGGTGCTGCAAGTTCTTGCCTGAGCTCATGTAGGGTGCATCCTTGGATGTTATCGGGTCCCATGTAGCTGTATTTTTTGCCTTTGAGAGAGCAGTGATGAACCATTCCGTAGATATAAGGGGAAGAGGGCAGGTACTGGGATTATCCTGATTTACTGATGGGGGGATAGAGGGATGAAGTTTTCACTTAATCTGTCAGCCAGCAAGTTTGCTGTATCTACGGCATTTGTGTATGTGGTGTCTTTGACCACCAGTTTTGAACAGATCTGGGTGCTTCCTTTGAGATTGTGGACATATGTGTCTTACATGTTTTATTGCATTCTCATTTTTGAATACTAGCCTGGTGTAATGACTTTCTGACCTGCTAGTAATTCCATAGAAAGAGACTGTGTGACAGAAGGTTGGAGCATTAGGAGGTGCACTATTCTGTTCCCTTTTCAGCTTCTAGTTTGATCTGTGCTGATTTCTGAATACTACTAGAGAAATGCACTATTTTTTTTAAGAACAGGCTGCTTGTACATCTGTAGAAGCATGAGTGATGCAAAATTTAAAAAAATTAGTATACACTGATGTCCTTTTTCCCCGGCACAGCTTTTTTATTCTAAATATGAACCAGGAGCTGTGGGCAGAGTTCCCCAAGCCAATGCAAGTCTGAGAGGAACACTAATCCAAAGATTAGTTTATCCTGGGAGCTGAAATAAGACTGGAACTGTGGATTTACAGGATATTTAAAAGTAAAGTGACACTGTGGGTGGGAATGAAAGTGATGTGTCAAAGTGGGTGTGATTTCTGTCAGCTTAAATTGAACCCCAATTTTAAACACTGTGATTGTCCCTTTAAGTTGTCCTTGTTAAATGTTGTTTTTAATGACGCCACAAGTAAAAATCTAAACTGGAGTGTAGTGAAAAGAGTGAAAAATGCTAGTGGCTCTTCATGTTATGTTTGTGGCTTCTCATCATTCCCTTTCAAGAATGCAAATGGCTCCATGCCAGAAGTGATTTTGGCATGACCAACCAAGATCAGCAGCCCAGAAGGAGCCAGTGTGGGTGTTGCAGTAGTTCTTTTTTGAGGCAGACACCAACCTAGTGGTAGAGGTTCTAGGATTGGTTGAGAACTTCATGGCTTTACAGACCTGGAGCAACAACAGTCTCTCTGAAGCCTTGCATGACTTTTTCTTTCTGGAGCCAGTTGGGTGGCATCTGTGTCTTGGCTGCTTGGATGGGATGGCCCTCACATGTGACCTGTGGATATTGGACAGAGCATCCATGTGATATGTCATTCAGTTTCGTACCTCTCCCAAGTTGCTGCCCCCTTTATCTTCAGGATTTTTTCATCCCATCAGAAGAGGGCAGCATTTGCTGAAGTCATCAGTTTGTTTAGAAGTTTTGCATCTAGGAGGCTCCATCAGACCAGAAATGTTCTGGCTATTGCTTTAGATTCCTTTTGCCTGCTAAAAAGATCCAAGTATCTCAAGCCTATTCTGGATCTAAGCAGCCTAAATAAGAAAATTCCAAAGCAGAAGTTCCTTTGCCTGTCCAAGGAAGATTAGATGTGCTGAATGGACCAGTAAGATGCGTACCTGCACATAAAGATCACCAAGGAGTTGAGGGAGTTTGAGCCTTGGCTTTTGGGTCTGTCCATAGTCTGTCAGCATCTTTACAAAGTCTAGGCAGCAGTGACAGCTTTCCAGGGGCTTTGAGACTTGAAGATTTTTCCATTTCCTAGATGACTGGCTCCTCGCAGTTCCAGCTGTAGAGAATCTCCCTTCTTCCAAGTATTCTCAACTCCTTCTCTTCAGTTCTTCTGCATAACAGTGGACTTAATTCTAGCTAATTCCTTTTCAGTACTTGCAGTTAGTAGGTTGCATGCTTGATAACTCCCTCTTAGATGTTCTTCATCTTTCACTGTTGCAGTGATCACCCATGGGTTATCCCTGCTGTGGTATCCCTCGGCCGGGCCAAATACCAGAGTCAGTGTTTTTCTGCATCACCTGCAGTCTGACGTCAGTGCTATAAAGCAAGGCAGCTGATGTCATTACATCAGTCTTTCTTGCCGTGGTACTCGTAGCATAAGCAAGTTCGCACGAGTGCTGGTCTGTTGCTACCAGAGTTTGAATTTCGGCTGAAAATGTCTAAAGCAAAGTACCCCATTGGGGACCCTTGGTCTTGCACTAACCGATGTCTGAAAAAGTTAACAGTTATGTCGCCTGTGGAAAGCAGATCCCACACCGAGACTTCCATAGCTGAAGTAGTTAACTTCATTTGATCATCAACCTGTGGATTTCGGATCCGATATGGATCCGAGCTGGCAGCTTTCCAAGCTAAGATCTGAGCTCCAAGCTCCTCCCCTTACCCATACTACACTGCAACCTCCTTCCAACCCTCAGATCTCATTTGCCGCGGCTTCACGAAGACGTGATCTGTGAGCCCCAGGCAGGTAGAGTAGGGTTTTCCTTCTTTAACTGCACAAAAGTTAGTTTAGTGTGCATGGGTAGTGTTTAACTTCCCTTTCTTCCTCCCCCCAGGTTTTCCGTTCAAAAAAAAAAAAAAAAGTAGTAAAACTTTGTGTTTTTTAGTTAGTGTAGGCCTCCCTTTCCTGCCTTTGCTGTGTGTGTGTGTGTGTTTTTAGGTAGGGCTTTAGTTAGCCTTATTTGTTGTTGTGGGGGTGAGATGTCGGACCCTCAAAAGCTGACTTTCTCCAAATGCACAGTGTGTGGCCATAAGTTGTCCCCGGCTGATGGCCACACTCTGTGTTTTGGGGTTCCCCACCTTTCTTCAGGCTGCAAAAGTTGTGCAGCTTTTAATCCATGGGTTCTGTGGGACCGCAGGGCCAAGTTAACTTTGGCTGGGCTATTCCCGGCAGAAACTGCTTCTTCCTGTACGGCCACGGCTATGGCCATATCAGCTTCAGGTCCTCCTCCCCTGTCCGGGACTCACACTCACGTTTCTAAACAGGGTGACAGAGGCCAGGAAAGAGAAGCCTAGGGAGAGAGAGAAAAAGAGAGAGAGAAAGATTGAGGTCGTAAGAGACCAGCGGGATCAGTCAGATCTTTCGGGTTCTCCTGTTAAAAGTACTCACTACCCCCGGAAAAGACTCCTAAGCAGTCTTCCCCTCGGCTCCATTCCCCTAGATTTTGTCTGGAGCTGGAGGAGGGAGGTTCAGCCTGCTTCGAGGTCATCCTCGCATCGGCCCTCTCAGCCGGTGTCGGTGGCGTCCTCCAGTTCGACAAGAAGCCTCTCGGAGGCTGACATGGACCAGATGATAAGGTTCATACAGACACAGTTGCAGATGGGAGTGTTGCTGGCTCCCCCTCCCGCAGGAGTGGGGAGTTTGGCTCAGAGGTTTGCCCCGATAGCTCCTTCTCCGATCCATCCCCGGGTTTCAGAGTCCCTGGATCAGAGGAGCCCCGGAGTCAGGGGGTTGGCGCCGATGGTTCCTCCAACCTCGACGCAGGCCATGCCCTCGAGTTTGTCAGATCCGACCTCTCAGAGCTGTGATTTGGCAGTCTGTTCTGGGGGGGTGAATGTGTCATCTGCTCCGTTATGGTCAAGACATACCATTCCTCTGGGTCAGTCTGTTCTGGATTCGGCTCTGGTCCCTTTGTCGTATCCGAGAGGGCACGGTTACTCATCCTGCTAGTTTCAGAGAAGCCGGTTCCCCTTCGGTCTTCGTTGTGGAGAGGGTTCTCTCAAGGGGATCGAGACCCCTTACTCTTTCTTCTGAGTCCGTCCCTGCACCCTCGCTGCTGAGTGTGTCTTCTATCATTCCGTCCTCTCAGGGACAGCCTGTGTCTGATATACCCCAGACGGTTCCCCTTGTGGAATATGAAGCTGTTTGTGAGCCCTCCCCGGAATGGCCAGACAAGATTTTGAGCCCTCATACGGACAAGCCTGCAAGGAATAAGGGTTCCCCAGTTGATGCCATGGTGGTGGCGGCGGAACTGGAGCAGGAGAGTTCCTCTGTCCATCCTCCAGACAGGGAGTCTAGTGTGATGGATCGACTTGGAAAGCGGATGTATGCTTCAGCTACCTTTGCTATAAGGGCACTGAACTACATAGCCCATGTGATCAGACTTCAGTGCGACCTTGTGAAAGAGTATGCTGAGCCTCCCCTGGAGTCCATTTTGGCTGAGGATAAGTGCTCATTCTCGGCACGTATGGCCACTCTTAATTCTGTGACCAACACGTCCATGCACCTTCTGTCTCATTCCACTTAGGGAGCTGCTAGGGCAGCCGCATCTGGCATTGCCATAAGGTGTCACGCTTGGCTCTGGCTTTGCAATTTTTCGAAACCTTTCAAGGCGTCCTTTTGACGGTTTGACCCTGTTCATGAAGACCGTCCGAGATCCGCTAGTCTAGAGTTAGAAGGACGGGAAGATGCTGTCGGCCATCGGGATCCGCTTCTCTAACCCTCAAAGGTCCTTTTCCAGGAATCAGCGAGGGCAAAAGAAGTTGTGGTTCCAGAAGTCTCAGCATTCCCGGGACACTCCGGACTCCTTGTGGGACAAGGTGGACGCTGGCCCAGAGGCAGAGGGGGACCTAAGAATTTTGGGTCACGGGAACCATTCTCGGATCAACCCGTGCAGCAGCCACTCTGGAGGCAGTCGGGGGGGGGGGGCATTTTTTGAAGCACCTAACTCAATAGAAGTCCATAACGTCAGACCGCTGGGTGCTTCAGATAATATCCAGAAGTTATTCCATTCCTTTTCTGACCAGTCCCTTACCTCTAAAGCAATTCCCAGATGTTCTGCCCGCTCAAAGGGAGGTGGCAGCATTGCAAATAGAAAAGCTGCTAAACAAAAGAGCAATCCAGCCAGTCCGGATCAGGTATCTATTCCAGGTTCTTTTTGGTGCCAAAAAAGATGGGGGACTTGAGGCTGATTCTCGACCTATCCACGTTGAACCTGTCTGTTGCCAAGGAGAAGTTCCAGATGGTCACCTTACAATCCATCCTGCCGTTCTTTTAGGAGGAAGACTGGATGTGCTCTGTAGACCTCAGGGATGCGTACTACCACGTTATGATGGACAGGCGATCCAGGAGGTTTCTCTGCTTTCGGCATGGAGCCAGTCACTACCAGTTCAGGGTCCTACCCTTCGATCTCACCACAGCCCCCAGGGTGTTTACTAAGGTCATGGCAGTTGTAGTGGCCCACCTGAGACTTCAGGGCATTCAGGTCTTTCCATACCTGGACGATTGGCTCCTCACCACCCCCTCCAGGCATCGACTTGTTCAAGCCAGAAATTCTTTCCTTCAGCTGTCAAATTTACTGGGTATCACGATAAACCTTGCGAAGTCCTCTCTTCAGCCCGTTCAGATTCTGGGCTTCATTGAGGCAAGAATAGATTCTCTCCAGGCCAAGGTATTTTTGACTCCGGGCAGACTTCGGAACCTGACCCTCCATGTATTGGCACTTCTAAGACTTCTTCACCCCCAGCAGAACTAGTTCTGAGGGCCTTAGGGTCCATGACAGCAGATATAAATCTGGTTCCTTGCGCACGTCTGCACATGAGTGTTACAGAGGATGTTAGAAGTCCAGTGGTCTCTGATGTTCTTTGTGTTTCACTGTTGCAGTCATTACATTTGGGGTAATCTGCTGGCAGGTTGCCCTCAGTTGGCCTGAATTCCAAAGTCGTGGGTCCTGCGTCGGTTGCTGTCTTCTCTTCCATGACGTCAGGTCATCAGGGGTATAAAACATGCAGCCAACGCCATTTTCTTTAGTCTTTATTGCCACGCGGTGCCCGAAGCAGAAGTATTTCGCAAGTGCCAGTCGGCCGACTACTGAAATATTCGTGTTTGAGTTTCAGAACTGAAGTCTTCACTAAAGCTAAGTACCCTGTTGGGGAAACTTTTTTCTTGCTTTTTACCGATGTCAGAAAAGGTTAATTGTATTACTTGTGGGAAGCAAATACCTCATAAGGATTTCCATTTATACTGTATTCCTTGCCTAGGCCCTGATCTCAACGTGCCTGGCTGTCAGTTTTGGGCTAGATTTAACCAACGCACTATTAAGCGTCGGTATATTTTTGCATCGAAGTATTTTGGAAACAGATTTAACTACCCAGAAATGTCGTCAAATAGCAATCCGACTACCAGACTACATAAAAAACGCAAAGAAAAGGACAGAGAAAGTCACTCGAGATCCAAAACCGATGACGAAGCTTCTCCTAAGCCAGTCACCGGTTCGCCGGTATTCAGTGAGGCGCTTTCGCAGCCCCTGATACCCGATACCTTTGAGTCGCAGGCCTCTACCGACACCCATGTGGAGTCCGGCATGCCGCAAGATACTCAAGGTATTGGACCGATGGATGTATCTCCCTCAGATGGGTCCGGAGCCGCTGAGCAGGCACCGGCTTCTGAGGGTGTATTCAGACCTCAACATTTTTATATCAAACTGACTAAAGCTGCAAAACCAAAGGCAAAGACACCTTCTAAAACTAGAAAACCGACGCCTGAGCCACGTGCACAGGCCTCTATGATTAAAAAAACTGATGATCAAAATGGCTGAAGACCTTATTACCTTGATCAGGGGTACCCATCCCCCTCCAGATAAGAGGCCTAGGCAAGACACTGACTCTGAATCTTCAGATCAGGTTTCTATTTCTTCTGATTCCTCTTCTGATCAGGAATTATCTTTACCTCCCTATGAGGATTCTGATGCTGAGGAGTCTATTCCATCTGCATCTCCTCCTGAGGATTATTCATTTGGAGAAACCTTGCATACTCTGAGGGAGCATTTTCACTGGGAGAGTCAAGACTTCTCAGAATCAAAAAAGAGGCTCAGGGATTTCCTTCTCCCTCAGCACAATCCTTTAGCCATTCCCCCTGTTTTAGACATTGTGGATGTGTTTTTGGATTCAAGTCTGACCCCTGACTCCTTACCTCTGGCTCCCAGTAAGCCTGACAGATATTACAGGGTCCCTGACTCTCCTAAATTTTTATTTAGAAACCCTGCTGCAGATCCTGAAACTATTTCACAGGGTTCAAAGGGAGTTAAGGCCTCAACAGCAATAAACCGTACTCCCTTCGACAGAGATTCAAGGGCACTGGACAGATGGGAAAAAAAGGTTTATACATCTGCAACCTTGGCAATCATGGCCTTAAACTGTCAATTTCATATGCTTAAGTACCAACAACATGTTATGGGATTGCTGAAACAGAAAATGATGTTGATTTCAGAATGTGCAGAAAATAAGGAATTGCAGGAGTTATTGCATGCAGCTGAACAATTTGGAAAGCATACTTTGCAATGTGGTTCGATTCTTTAGAGGCTTCCTGCAGGGCCGCAGTTACTGGATCTGTGATTAGGAGACATGCCTGGTTAAAAGAACAAAATTTGCCTGATCATGTTAAAGCTAAATTGCTAGATGCACCTTTACAGCATAATTCTCTGTTTGGTATTAAGGCAGAAGAGGTTTTAAAGAAAATGGAAGACAAAGCTAAGTCCATGCAAACTGTTAAAGATTTCTTACAAGTGCAGCCACCTAGATTCAGTAGACACTGGCCTACAAAAAATTGGTCCTTTCCTGTGTCAGACAGAGCTCAAAGGGGCAAATCCAGACGCGCTAAGGGTTCCAGGTACCAGGCTCAAGACTCATACAGGTCAAAGCAATGGGGCGCATCCACCTCCACATCTGGAGGAGATAAAGCACAAACCTACAGAAAGCAATCCCAATGATTTCCCTCTGCCTACACCAAGCACTTATCTATTGGCAGCACCCATAGGGGGAAAAGTAGCACTTTTTGCTCAAAATTGGCAGTTAATAACACAGGACAAGTGGGTACTAAGCATCGTATCACAAGGATACAGATTCCATTTCCACACTCTGCCAATGACAAATAGTTGGCCAGATCTGCCAAAAAAACAATGGGCAGAGGCACAGAAACAGGTTATGTCCCTCATGAATATGGGGGCCATTCATACAGTACCAGAACAGGAAAAGGGACAAGGTTTTTACTCATGACTGTTCTTGGTACCCAGAAAGGACAAGACCTGGCGGCCAATACTGGATTTATCGATTTTGAACACATACCTGGACATTCTAAAATTCAAAATGCTCACTTTGCAACAGCTTCTGCCCATGCTGGGCAAGAATGCTTGGCTGGTGACTTTAGACCTAAAAGAGGCATACCTGCATGTCCCAGTAAGACAGTCGTGTAGAAGATACCTCAGATTCAAGGCTGGCTTAATGCATTACCAATTCTCTGCACTGCCCTTTGGCTTATCTACTGCGCCCAGGGTCTTTACAAAGTGCCTGGCACCAGTAATTGCATTTTGCAGACAAAGAAGTATACAAATATATCCTTACTTGAACGACTGTCTCATTCAAGCAGAGAACAAGGACACTCTTCTACGACACCTGGCATTTGTGAAAAGGCTTCTAACATGCCTAGGGTACACAATAAACGAAAAGAAATCACAACTGGTACCCTCTCAAAAGATAACATTCCTGGGTGCAAGCTTGAGTACAGCTGCCCAGATGGCTTGCCTCACGCCAGTCAAACAAAGGCAACTGACTGCTTACTTCAAACTGATTGCAACAAAAACCCAGTCTTCTGCAAGACGAATTCTGCAGGCTCTGGGCTTCATGGCATCCTGCATCCTACTAATTCCATATGCAAGACTGCATATGAGGAAGCTTCAATGGTACCTAAAAAGTTTATGGAGTCAACCTTCACACAGTCTGGAAACAGTGATTCCTCTCATTCCCTGCCTGCAACAGGAGTTTCTATGATGGGGAAAGGCCTGTCACCAGAACATGGGACGGCCCTTCACTCGACCCCCTGCCAACCAAACCTTAACAAGAGACGCATCAGATTATGCCTGGGAGGCCCACATGGCAGGAAGATGCATTCAGGGCATATGGGCACCAAATCAAATGCATCTACGTATCAACCAGAAAGAGATGCTAGCTGTTCAAAATGCCCTAACAGCCTTCAAGGACTTACTTCATCCAGGACAACTACTGATAAAGACGGACAACACCACAGTCATGTGGTATATAAACAAGCAAGGGGGGCACTCACTCATAACCCCTTTGCAGATTAGCCATGGTACTGTGGGACACAGCTTTGATCTACCAAATATATCTTCAAGCTCAATTCCTGCCAGGAAAACAAAACACTCTGGCAGACGATTTAAGCAGAAACCTTCTGGATCCTCACGAGTGGAAACTAAATCCACAAGTCTTCAGCATGATAACAGAGAAATGGGGGAGCCCAGACATAGATCTATTTGCCTCTCCTCAAAATCATCGACTGAAAAGATTCTGCACAAGGACTTATCACAGACTAGTATGGAAAGTGGACGCCCTATCCTTCAGTTGGAAAAAAAAAAATCAGTCTATGCCTATCAGTTAACGCCTTTCCTCCTCTGCCTCTTCTACCCAAGGTCCTCCTAAAAGTCAGACAAGAGAAGCCAAAGATGGTATTAATTGCCCCGGACTGGCTCCTCCAATACTGGTACCCAATCCTAAGGAATTTGTCTCAATACCCAGCTTGGACCTTGCCTCAGGAACCACAACTACTGTCCCAGCAAAACAGTCGGATCCTGCACAATCATCTACAAACTTTGAACCTGGTAGCATGGCTAATGCTGTAGTCATACAAACGACACCTCTCAGTGGATGTCATTTTGGAAGCCAGAAGGCCTAGTACTAGAAAATCTTATGCTGACAAATGGAAGAGATTCTGTGCTTAGAATCCAGCACAAGGAACTGATACAGCAGAACCACATATTCCTCAGATATTACAATTCTTAACTGAGATGCTTGACCAAACGCCTATCTTTCTCATCAATCAAAATCCATGCTTCTGCCATTTCGACTCATTACAATACAGAGCCACCAATCTTTTCTTATCCTTTACTAAAGCAGAGTCTAAGGAGCCAAAAACTTAAGGCCTCCAAGAAGATCACCCTTACCTGAATGGGACCTCAGTTATGTGCTGGAAAAGCTCACCCTGCCTCCATTTGAACCAGCTGTTACTGCTGATATAAAGTTCTTATCATGGAAGACAGCCCTGCTGCTAGCAATTACTTCAGCAAGAAGAGTTTCAGAACTTCAGGCCCTCATGGCTGTAGAGCCTTTTATCATATTTTACCCAGACAGGGTGTCTCTAAGGACAAATCCTTCTTTTATGCCTAAGGTAGTTTCCAGTGTGGCTCTTAACCAAACAATTCATCTGCCAACTTTTTATCCAAATCCGCAGAACAAAGTGGAGAGAATTCTGAATTCCTTGGACGTACACAGACAACTAAGATTCTACTTGAGCAGGACTAAAGCTCTAAGGAAAACTGAGCAATTACTAGTGTCATATGCTGCAGGATCAGAAGGAAAGGCTATTTCAAAGCCGACAGTTTCAAAGTGGATAAGCCATTGCATCCGTTTCTGCTACTACTTACACCATGGCAAACCTGTGCCCAAGGGCATTAGGTCTCACTCCACCAGGGCTGCAGCTACTTCAGCAGCCTTTCTCAGAGGAGTACCAACCAAGGACATTCTAGAGGCTGCTACTTGGAGTTCTGTTCACACCTTTACAATGCATTACCATTTGCCTCTCTACTCTAAGTCCAGGGCAGGCTTTGCCACTGCAGTGCTGCAGGGCCTTATAGCCCCACCTAATGCTGTTTAGCTCCAGCCTCCCCACCATAGCTTTGGGATTCTACCCAAATGTAATGACTGCAACAGTGAAACATGAAGAACATAGTACAGTTGTTTACACTTACCATAAATGTAGATGTTCCAGTGTATTCACTGTTGCAGTCCAGGTTACCCTACCGCCATCCCCCTGTCATTCTGCAGTTTATTTTTCCTTCTCTATCTTCTACAACCTATGTGGTGTATTTGCTTGTAGATGAAGGTAAACTTTATATTGATGCATGTGTATATATATATATATATATATATATATATATATATATATATATATTAAATATTTATAATATTGCTACCTTTTTGGGGGCATCTGACATTGGGGGAAAGAAAAACTAAAGAAAATGGCGTCGGCTGCATGTTTTATACACCTGACGACTTAACGTCATGGAAGAGAAGACCGCAATCGACGCAGGACTCAAGACTTTGGAATTCAGGCTGACTGAGGGCAACCTGCCAGCAGATTACCCCAAATGTAATGACTGCAACAGTGAATACACTCGAACTTCTACATTTATGGTAAGTGTCCACAACTGTACTTTATCCCAGCCCTTAAGTTACCCAATTCCTCTAAGCAAGGTGTGCAAAACTTCCCTCATCTGGTGGCTTAAATCCCAGGATCTTCAGGAAGGACACCCCTTTATTACAACCCCACCCCAAGCCGCGGTGACCATGGATGCCTCCCGTCTAGGGTGGGGGGGCACTGCTCGGGCAGGACTGTGAAGGCATGCGGTTCCCGAACGAGGCCGTTCTGCATATCCGTGTTCTAGAGATGAGGGCAGTCCTTCTGGCGTTGCAGGCCTTTCATGCTTCTCTTCCTCTGGGAACGATTGCAATTCAGTCAGACAACATGTCAGTGGTCTGGTGTATCAACAAACAGGGGGGAACCAGGTCCTACCCACTTTGTCGAGAGGCCATGAGAGTGTGGGAATGGACGATCTCCACCAACCATTTTCTAGTAGCAATGCACATTCCTGGTCGGTCCAACATTTTGGCAGACAAACTGAGCAGGACTATCCTTTTACCATACGAGTGGTCTCTGAACCCTTGTGTAGCGAAACAGATCTTCCTCAGGTGGGGTTAGCCTTGCTGCGATATTTTCGCAGTGCCATCCAACGCAAAGTGCAGCAAGTTTTTTGCTCTGATTCCCCCTCGGGGGGGGGGAGGGGGCAGAGACGCTCTTGTCCATGCTTGGCCACCTGGTCTACTTTGTGTATCCCCCGCTACCTCTAATGACAAAATTCTTGCAGAAAGCTCATTGGTTGGGGAGCAGGATTATCCTCATAGCCCCATTCTGTTCTCGTCAAGTTTGGTTCCCTTGCCTACGGTCACATCTTGTAGCTTTGCCCTGGATATTAGATCCCATTCCGGATCTCATTTGTCATCCCTCCAGAATTCCTCCCCCAAATCTGGATAGCCTCAAGCTTGCTGCTTGGTTGCTCCAGTTCCACTAATTGCCAGGAGTCCTGGACTCTCTTCTCCTGTTAAGTCCATTTTGGTGTCTGCGCACAAGTCCTCCACCCGAAAGGTATACCATAGTAAATGGAAATGTTTTTCCATTTGGGCTTCTCTGAGAGATTTGGATCCATTTACTGCCCCAATTCCAGCGGTATTAGAATTTCTGTCTCAGATTTTGTAGCAAGGGGCCAGCTCTTCCACTGTTAAGGTCCAGCTGGTGGCTATATCTCATTTTCATGTAGGAGAAAATTCAGGTTCACTAGCTGCTTCTAGGATTTGTAAGACTTTCATCAAAGGCACCTTTTTGCTCAGACCTCCGATTAAGCATCCTTCCCTCAGCGGAATTTGACCTTGGTTCTTCAGGCCTTAGTTGCGCCTCCGTTCGAACCCACAGCGTCAGTTGATTTAAAATTCTTGTGGATGACAGCCTTCCTGGTGGTTATCACCTCAGCTGGGATAGCGTCTGAACTTCAAGCCTTGTGTATGAAACCCCCATACTTAAGTTTTTCATAAGGATAGGATTTCTCTAAGGACAAATCTTTTTTTCCTCCCTAAAGTCGCTTCGGAGTCAAATATCAATCAGTCTATTAATCTCCCAGTATTCTTCCCTAATTTTCAAAACCAAGGAGAATACAAGCTTCATTTGCTGGATGTCCACAGACAGTTACGCTTTTATTTACATAGGACTAAACCCTTTTGTAAGTCTGATCAGCTATTTATTTCGTTTGCCAAGCCCTTTTTGGGGAAACCAGTTTCGAAGGTGACTCTTGCTAGATGGATTTCACTTTGTATATTGCAGGTGTACAAGGAACATGGATTACCAGAACCAGACAGGGTTCATGCTCATTCTACTCATTCTATGGCTATTTCTGCTGCTTTCTGGTCCAGAGTTTCTCTGGATGACAGTTGTTCAGTGGTTACCTGGGCTTCCTCTCACACTATTGCTCATTATAAGTTGGACATGGTATCTAGAGGAAGGGCTTTTTTTGGTTTTGCACTGCTCCGGAATATCCTTCCATAAGAGCCTCCCAAGGTCTTTGATAGCTGGGGACTCTGTCCCACAGATTGATGATCAAATGAAGTTAACTACTTCAGATAAAGAAGTTGTGTACTCACCATAACGTTCTATCTGAGTAGTTAGACTTCATTTGTCATCAACCTTCCCTCTCTACTTCCTCCTGACCTTAATGGTTTGCGATCATCCTTGGACTCAGACTTACTGGGTATTGTGAGCTTAGTCAGGTCAGGTTATGTCTCTTGGGTTGATGGCGTCACGTTGTTGGTGGCAAACTCGATCTGAGGGTTGGAAGGAGGTTGCAGTGGAGTATGGGTAAGGAGGAGGAGCATGGAGCTCGGATCTTAGCTTGGAAAGCTGCTGGCTCAGATCCATATTGGATTCGAAACCCACAGGTTGATGACAAATGAAGTCTTAACTACTCAGGTGGAACATTATGGTAAGTACATAACTTCTTTTTTTAACTGCGTCACTTGTTTGGCATGCCTTCCTAAAGGTTGGGCATTGGGCTGACAACTCGCCACCATAAAAATCTACTGCCAATCAGCGGACCAGAGTTCCGCTGTGGCGACCCCTAACCGGGAAAAGCTGAAAAGACAACTTGTTTAAGCCCAGACCACTACGACCTCATTGCCGGTTCTGTGCCCTCTTTAATGCAAGAACCATTTGTCGTAGCACTCTTATTGTACACAGTTATTTTTGTGTTCCGTCTTTGCATTCTGATATGGTGTCCATCAGCTAACAGTCCGTGGACATTCTGAAAAAACACAGATAAAGATAGACAGAGACCACACAAGGCTAAGCCTTCCGATGACTCTTATGGTAAGCAGGTAGTCAGTCCTCCGGAATTCAGTGAGGCGCTTTCACAGCCCCTGATGCCCAATTCGATATCTACGCAGGCCTCTACCGAGACCCTTTTGGAGTCTGGTATGCCGCAGAAATCTTCATCTTCCAAGCCTTTGGCTGTGTCTGCCTCTGTTTGGTCTGGAGATGCGACGCAGGCACCGGCTTCCGAGGGAGGCATTTTGCACAACTGAATCAAAAAAAACAATGTCTTCTCACCCGACTACCGTTTCTCTCAGGCAGACGGATTCTCTCGGGCCTAGAAGCCAGGCCCCTCTTAGAAAATCTGCTTCTAGTCACCGTCTTGCTCATGCTCTACCTCCCCAAGCACAAATGCTTAAAATGGTGGAGGATCTCATCTCCCATATCCGGGGTTGTCAGGCCACAACTTCTAAAAGGAAAAGCCACCCTTCTCCAGAAATTATGATAGAACAAGGTTCTGAGGAATCTGACTGTTCAGATTTTGAAGAGGAACAGCAACCCCTTCTGCCACCCCTCCAGAGGACCTTTCCTTTGGGGAAACCCTTCACATACTCAGGGAACATTTCCAATGGGAATTTCAGGACTTCCCCCAGTCTAAGAAAAGACTTGGAGAGTTTCTGGACCTGCCCCAGCACAGACCCCTGGCCATACCCCTATTTTAGAAGTGGTGGATTATGTTTTCCAGGAATCCAGCTTAGCCCCCCCCCCCCCCAAGTCCCCTCACACTTGCTCCCAGTAAACCAGACAGGTATTGCAGAGTACCAGATTCTCACAAATACCTGTACAGAAATCCTGCTGCAGACCCATAGGTCATTACACAGGGACCTAAAGCAGCTAAGACTAGTTCTGCTAAGAATCCTATTCCTTCTGACAGGGATTCCAGAGCTCTGGACAGATGGGATAAAAATGCATACACCTCTACAACTTTAGCTATCCGAGCACTCAGTTGTCCGTTACATATGATAAAATATCAACAACACACTTTGGAACTATTAAAACAAAAGACTTCTACCTTTCCTAACTGTGCGAATTCAAAAGAGTTAGCAGATTTACTGCACTGTGCTTGTCTAGTGGCCAAACACTCATTACACTGTGGATATGATGCCCTAGAAGCCTCTAGCAGGGCAGCAGTGTCAGGAACTGTCATTAGGAGACATGCATGGCTAAAGGAACAGCCTCTCCCTGATCATGTCAAGTCTAAACTTATCAATGCACCAGTGGATAAGGACCGCTTATTTGGAGTAAAAGCAGAAGAGGTGCTTAAAAAGATGGAAGATGAAGCAAAATCTATGCAGACAGTAAAAGATTTCTTTCGGGTTCAACCTCCCAGGTTCAGCAGGAAGTTTCCCTTTAAGCACTGGCCTTTCCCTGTACCTAGCAGACAGGGCCAAGGTAAGCACCGCAGGGACAGACCATCCAGGCCCCTATCCCAGGGCCAGCAGAAAAGCAAACAGTGGACCACTTCCGCCCCAAAGGCAGGGAGTTCTAAGCTACTCTTCTATGGCAAAAACTCCCAATGACTCCCCCCTCCCCCCTCTGCCCTCCTTTCACGCACCAAATGCTAGGAGGAAGGCTCTCCCTCTTCAAAGAAAATTGGCTTTCTGTAACAAAGGACCAATGGGTCTTAAAGATCATTTTTCAGGTATACAAATTCTCCTTCAGTGAACTCCCAATTCCAAGAGGGTACCCATACTTGCCTCCAAATCAGTGGGCAGAGGCATTGAAACAGCTCCAAACTCTCATATCCCAGGGGGCAGTAGAACCTGTCCCCTCAGATCAAACGGGCAAAAGCTTTTATTCCAGACTATTCCTTGTTCCCAAAAAGGAGGGCACTTGGCACCTCATCCTGGATCTATCCATTCTGAACGCCTCCCTGGTGGTCCCCAGATTGAAAATGCTAACTTTGCAGCAGCTGCTGCCTATGCTGAGAAAAAATGCCTGGCTAGTGACCCTAGACCTAAAAGTTGCCTACCTCCACATCCCCATAATGGAAACCTGCAGGAAGTTCCTGCGCTTCAGAGTAGGATCACAACACTTTCAGTTCTCTGCACTGCCCTTTGGCTTATCTGCTGTACCCAGAGTATTCACCAAATGCTTAGCCCCGGTCATAGCATTTTGCAGACAGAGAAATGCACAGATTTACCCTTACCTGGACGACTGCCTCATTCAGGTAGAGTGCAAAGAAAAGCTGCTCCAGGACCTCCTTTGTCAAACCCCTCCTAACTTCCCTAGGGTTCACTGTCAACGAGAAGAAATCAAAACAAACTCCCACCAGGAAGATCATTTTCTTGGGAGCTCTGCTAGACACAGCATCCTAAATGGCCTTGCTATCTTCAGAAAAGCAGAGCTTCCTGCCTCTCTACTTTACCCAGCTGGCTTCCAGAAGTCACCTCACTGTGAGGAAGTTCCTGCAAGCCCTGGGGTGCATAGCATTTTGCTTCCTTCTAATTCATCTGGCCAGGCTTCATATGAGAAAACTTCAGTGGAATCTAAAG
Source organism: Protopterus annectens (assembly GCF_019279795.1). Taxonomy (NCBI): domain Eukaryota; kingdom Metazoa; phylum Chordata; order Ceratodontiformes; family Protopteridae; genus Protopterus; species Protopterus annectens. The sequence continues at coordinate 291,794,783 of NC_056746.1, forward strand.
AACCTTTGGTGTCAGCATTCTCAGTCTCTAGAGACCTCTCTCCCTCTGATCCCATGTATAAGGGCCGAGTTTCTCTGGTGGGCACAAGCCTGTGCCAAGAACAAGGGTATTCCCTTCATCCTCCGCCCCACTGGCCAGACCATCACCACCAATGCCTCAGACATTGCTTGGGGCGCTCACCTAGCAGGCAGGTGCACCCAAGATCTTTGGGATGCCCAGCACCTTCTCTTACACATCAATGAGAAAGAAATGATAGCAGTACAAAAGACTCTGACATCCTTCAAACCCCATCTCAGGCCAGGTGCTGTTCTTATAAAAACAGACACCACAGTAATGTGGTACATCAACAAACAGGGAGGACCCAATCTTACCCTCTGTGCAGGCTAGCCATGAACCTCTGGCTGACAACTGCCTCCATGGGTCTACACCTAATTGCCCAATACCTACCAGGGGTCAACAACACCCTGGCAGACCACCTAAGCAGAAACTTACTGGACCCCCACGAATGGCAGCTCCACAGGGAAATAGTTCTTCAAATCACTCAGGAGTGGGGGACTCCAGAGGTGGATTTCTTTGCTTCGCACTTCAACCTCCAGCTACAGAAGTTCTGTAACAAGGAGTGTCACCTCCTAGCATGGAAGGTGGATGCCTTGACCTACCCCTGGAACTCACTCTTTGTGTATGCGTTCCCTCCTCTGGCTCTTATTCCCGAGGTATTAATCAAAATAAGGGAGGAGATACCAAAGGCCATCTTCATTGCTCCGGACTGGCCCAGACATCATTGGTAGCCCTTACTGCGCAGCCTGACCTTACAGACCCCCAAATAGCTTCCCTTGATCTCAGACATCTTGACCCAGTTGGGGGGGGGGGTTACTGCATCCAGACTTGCAGACTCTCCTTTCAGCATGGCTTATACTTTAAAATCTAACAAGGAGTCCTTGTTAAGCAAACAGGTCCTAGACATTATCACAGAGGCCAGAAGGCCCAGACCAGAAAATCTTATATAGAGAAATGGAAAAGATTCTGCTCTTGGAGCCAGTCCAGAGGGGTCAGTACCTCACATCCTTCCATCCCTCTTATCTTGGATTACCTAGCTGAGTTGCTCAAAAGTGGGGTCTCCTTCTCTTCTATTAAAATCCATGCCTCAGCCATTTCAGCCCATTATGGTTCACACCTACCCCTCTTCTCTTATCTTCTGATTAAACAATTCCTCAGAGGGGCTTTTAATATCAGACCTCCCAAAACACTTCCCACGCCAGTGTAGGACCTGACTTTTGGTTTAGAAAAACTAACCTTGCCTCCTGTCGAACCTGCTGCTTCAGCAGAGTTGAAATACCTCTCCTGGAAGACTACCTTCCTACTAGCTATCACCTCAACCAGAAGGGTTTCAGAACTTCAGGCACTCATGGCTGTTGAGCCTTTCATATTTTCCATGCAGACAGGGTCTCCCTGAGGACTAATTCCCTGCTTTATGCCCAAGGTGTGGTATCTGATGTGACACTCAAACAGGCCATACACCTACCCACCTTCTTTCCCAACCCTCAAAACAAGGAAGAAAGAATTCTGCACTCGCTAAACATGCACAGACAACTCAGATACTATCTGACCATAGTAAACCCTTTAGAAATACAGACCAACTGCTTGTCAGCTTTGCCCCAGGGGCAGAGGGGAAGCCCATTTCCAAACAAGCCATTTCCAAATGGATATCACACTTTATCAATTTCTGCTACAGACTACATGGGAACCCCCCCCATGTCTATTTGTACCCATTCCACTAGGACAGCCTCCACTTCCACAGTCTTCCTCAGAGGAGTCCCCACCAAGGACATCTTGGAAGATGCCACCTGGACCTTTGTCCATACCTTTACAAAGCATTACCACCTAACGTTTTTTCTAAATTTAGGGCAGGGTTTGCTTCTGCAGTTCTGTAGGGCTTGCTGACCCATGCCTAGGGCTCTAACATATTCTTCGACCCCTCTCCTCAGCTTTGGGAATCCTCCTACAGGTAATTACTGCAACAGTGAAACACGAAGAACATAGTACAGTTGTGTATTCTTACCATAATTGTGGATTTTCGAGTGTATTCAGTGTTGCATTCCTGGTTTCCCTCCCTCCATCCCCCTTACATCCTCTTCCCCTAGGGGGACATAAGCTTCCCACAGTGGCTTTTGGCCACCAGGATCACTTTACCTTATTTCCTTGTGCTTCTGATGGGTTAAGGCAAGAAAAACTGGTATAATGACGTCTGCTGCCTTGCTTTATAGCACTGACAACCTGACGTCAGACTATAGGCAACTGCAGCCGACACAGAAAAACATTGACTCTGGTATTTGGGCCAGCCGACGGCTACCACAGCAGGGATAACCCACAGGTGATGACTGCAACAGTGAATGCACTCGAACATCTATATTTATGATTAGTGTACACAACTGTACTTTCTTCGGCAAGCAAGGAAATCTTGTCAGCTGACAAGCTGACTAGACATTAAAGATTTATTATGCCCCTTCTATGACTTTATCCATGTGCTGCATGGTGCTTGGTCTCATGGCCACAACCGTTTTTCACACGTGAGGTGAACATTGTGAATTCTAGAACCAGTAAAATCGAGCTTTACTCTTCTTTCAGCTTAAGCATGTCAGACATGCATCGGAAACATCTTGCTTGGTGACTTTCCTATGCCAGCCTCTGCATGAGTATCTTGATCTATTTTCCTGAATCCCTAGGTGACTGTCACTAGTGAGGATTCAGCCCTGGGGTGGGGTGACATTCATTAGGGAGGACTGTCCAAGAGGCCAGTTTGCATATAAATGAGCATCGTAGAGATGAGTGCACTTCTTAAATTGCAAATGTTTCAGTATAATGTTCTGCAGTGCAGTGATCAATAGCCATGTACTCTGACAATATGGAAGTCGTCGTATGTCTGAAAACAGGTTAAACCATTCCTTCTCTCTTTTGTTGGCAGGCAGTGAGGCTTTTGGAGTGGAATTTGCCCTTGAACCACTTTCAGGTAACAGCCCACAGACCGTGAAAAGCCAGCTTCACTGGTGGACAAGCTAAGTGGTGGTTGCAGTCCCACACAAGTGGTGTTTCTGCTTTTATATGATAATTTCTTTTCCAGTGATTGGGTATGCTTCTGTCATCTGTTTGCTACTCTGATCAGTGCCAAGTTCATTGATTTATTTTCTCTCATGCGTTAGTATAGCAGTTGTCTTGCTCTTTTTTCCCCTGGTTTGTAAGTTCCTGCAAAACGCCCAGAGAAACAAAGTCAGAATAAAAATAATTTTCTTCTCCCCATATTGGTTTCCATAATTGTGATCCCCTCTAGTAAGACAGTCTTCTGGAGAAACCTGTGGTTCAGAAATTCTTCAGGACATTTATCATCCACCTGTATGGAAAGCTGTATATGGACCTTTATGCCCTCAGACATATTGCATGGTGTCAACTCTTCCATTGATGGCTATGGACCCTGCTTACCCTGATTTTGGGGGGGGGGTCTGTATCCTTTTATCTGACTGGAAGTCTGACACTAGAAAAACATCCAAAGGTAAATGGACATGGACTTTGGGCGTGGTGTTAGCATACAAAGCAAGCTGAAAAAAAAAACCCCCACGTGCAGAAAATGATAAATAGAAAAACAAGCTAGTAATTGCTTTAAAATTAAGTAGAGAAGAAATCTAATCCAAGAAAATTAAGGAGAGTACACAGTGGAAGAAAGATATGTGGCTGCCTTCCATGAATCTGAAGTGGCCGGAGACATTACAGAAAAATTTGATTTAATACATTGGAGACGAAAATAAGACCAACTGCATTCTGAAGTCTTTAAGATCAGTAGGACTTTAGAAGATAATTAAATCCAATAATAAAAGAAATGAAAATATTGAGAATGCCCAAAGTATGCATTTGGACGACCTGCTGATGATGCAAAAGGCAGAAATACAAAAAATTGTGACAACACGAACCTACACAGAACAGCAAACAAAAATTAATAGTTGGAGGACAGGTCCAAGATATGAAAATTTTAAGATTTTCAGTGATCACAAAGAAGTTGGAAGGGGGCCTAATCATTTTAGCTTTGTTGGTATTAATCTGAGATGAACTGGCATTCTGCGACAAGAACTGAAGTTAGAAAGAGCTTCTTGTGTTTATTCTCCATGTTTGTCTTTAAAAAGGCTGCCTAGACCCATCCTGGTAAAAAAGCAGTCACAGCAGCTAAAGGAGGATTGCATTAGCTAAATTGTGGTAGAAGGGAGGGAGTCTCAAACTGGATGAAACCAGAGTATTCATAGGAAATTATTCCATTTATACCAGCTAGAAAAGGAATTAATTCATACTGGCAGTGAGACTGTATAAGAAAAGTAGTTTAGACTTTAAAATGCTGTATCCAGCTATATTCAGTCTTTTTCCCTGGATGGTGCAAAGATTTAGATGCAAGTCAAGTTGGCCTTGGGGGAAATGGAAAAAAAAATCATCAGGGAGTGCAGGCACAGCAGGTAGAGGAGACTGTTAAGCTAGTACCTACAAGTACAAATGTCAGGTAAATAGACTAGAGATGCTTTTTGTATGGCAGAAAGGGCTTCATTAGTGCAAAAATGATTGCTAAATGGAGTTTCAGGAGATATAAAAAAAAAAAAGGCAACTTTGATTTGAACCACATGCCACCAGTACAAGAGCTGAATAGGTTTATAGAAGATGAAACTGCTTGTAAGCACTTGATAATAGTGAGAAAACCGTTGTGTAAGCCTCACTACTTTTTAATCACATGGGAACCTGTTGAAGTTTGTGATAGTGGGGATATAAGGTAAGATTTATCTATGTTGTCCTTTGTTTTAGCAATTGACATTTAATGGTGAAAATGAAAGATGGATCAAGAGCAACAAGGTTGCTAGAGGTAAGAGCAGGGATGTTAATGTTTTGTTGTAGAGTGGATCTGCTGTTTAGTGAGTTAATGCATCAAGAAAGTGCGGATTATAGGTGTTCAGTAATGCAAGTTTACTGCAATTATAAATCCAATGCTGCAGTCTCTTGCTGTGCTGTATGCAGCAGGGTATACTAAAAAAAATACAAGAAAAAAGTATTCCGCTTCTTTAAAAGAACATAAAAATGGATTATGTTTGTTAGAAAGAAGTTTAACCATACTAAAGTGTAAAATTCAGACTGTTTTCACTATCCACAAATACTAGGGCTATGTGAACAGCTTGAGTTTGGGAAAAGATGTATGTTTTTATCAAGAAGATGGAGCTAGTAGGAAAGTCTGCAGTGGCTGTGGGCTGACATCTAATCTTGATGCTGTAGGGATAACATTGCCTTCAATTGATGACCATCTGGACAGCTGTTTTAGCTATCTGAGTGGAACCTTGAGTAACTCTCAGAAGGGCAAAAACACTCAAAGATAAGTCTAATCAAAAGAAACTTGTTAAAGCAGACAGCTAAAATGATAAATATTAGCTTTATCACAGTGGTAAAACAACACTGGCAATGTAGACAATACTTTAGATAGAAAGTTAAAAAATCTCATTGTCTGATAGAGCTTAGAGAAGCAAGCTGAACATAAGGTAAACAAGGTTTTCCTCTGTATGTATCAGGGAAGGCAGTTTTGGATGTAAAGATGTATAGAAATATGTGCTTGTACTAACAGGCTTAGTCATGCAAATATGCATAACATACCCAAATCTTCTGCCCTTTGGAAAACGTGTGCATGGAATATGTGCTCCTACTTTGGAGAGTATTTGCTTTTTCATTTATTATTAGTATCATTCCTCTAAATAGATTTTACACTAGACATCATTTTCATTGGGAGTGAGAGGATTGTTTTTAAAGTTGTGCTTGCGAGTTCTGTTGCATGTTCAGTATTTCATAGTTGGGCTGTTAAGAATTGAAAGAGAACTTGACAGATTGCTTTTATAATGCTTAAATAGTAAAATGTAATAGGTGGATGAAACTTGGAGGGCATTGAATAAAAATGTATTGCTTGTAGATAAAAATGGCTAAACAGAAAATCTTAACATGGAATGTAAATTTAATCTAATCAAGAGAGGAAAGGTTCTCGCGTATGTTAGGAAACATAGGCTTCATCTGGTAATGTTATATGAGACTTGTTTGGATGTGAAAGAGCATGTCTGCATAATGTAAGGGTACGACAAAGACAGGGTGATAATTTTATTAATGAAAAATTGTCCCATAGTCATAGAGGAAGGTAAGGACAGGCAAGGTAGGTATGCCGTAGCTAGAGAATACTGGGTAGGGAATAGTCACCTTTGCTTATGTGTTTATACCACTAGACAAACGCAAGAAAAATGGCAAAAGATTTTAAAAGAAGTACATTACTAACAAGGATTTTTATCTGTTGGTGGTGATGGTGAAATAGGGCATTATGAATAGTAAAGGTGTTTTCAGGTGGACCTAGAAGGAAAGCTATAACTAAGGAAAGGAAATGCTTGATCCTATTTGAGAATATTGAGACATATCTGAAAAGGGGAGGGAATATTTTCTTTCTGTCAGCCTTACTAACTGTGCCAGACTGTCTCAAGAGCACATGTTTATAGTGGAGTGACTGGAAAAGCATTCAATAACTGTATCAGATCATGGTTCATTAGTTAACTTGAGAAGCCAAGAACTTAGAGTGAAGGATAGACAGTGGCTTTTCCCTACCTAGTATCTAAAAGACAGAAATCTTTAAAAAGTGAATGAGTGAGAATTTACAGGACTTGGATAAAATAGAAAATAGGGAGGAGTATATAGTGGAGGAACAGGAAAATTTTTAGAAAAGGCTTAAGGCAAAGTCAAAAAATAAGGAAGGTAAGTAACCAAAAGTATTTGGAAGGATTGCAAAAGGTAAAAGCTCTGCAGACGAAGGGAGAAGGGGAAACGAGGCACCAAGAGGTGGAAAAAAAGAAAAATAGTACAAGTGAGTTGAGGAAAATAGCCATTAAGCAAACATGTTAGGCATTCCCACAGCACAAAAGTTGTTGGCATCTGATGCCTTTGTTGTCTGTTCCACAACTTATGGCTCTCTGTTCCAACCTCAGATCCATCCTCCGCCACTCAGTAGACTTAAAGCTCCGTAGCTCAAGCTCTTTCCTTCACCCCTAATTCCGTTCCTCAACTGATGGGTCTCTGATCCAACCTCGGATCCATCCTCGGCCACTCATTTGACTTAAGGCTCCGTAGCTCGAGCTTCTTCCCTCACCCCTTAATCCCCTGTGTAGAGCTAAGTTACGTAAACTCATAATCCTCACAGTGATAAAACAAGCTGAAAAACATGGTAATTTGCAGTGGAGCACAAAAGGCAAAAATCATGGCACAACCAACAACCTTATAACAAATTCTTTAAAATTTAAGCGCCTTCATTCCTTAAGTAACGTGGAACTTCATCAGAACTACATTCCATTAAAAAACATCAGTTAATTTAAAAAGTCATGCGATTGTATCCATCCATTAAAAATCTTATTTCAGTTAGTGCAATTAAACCCATTCATGCATCAAAATATTTCAGTTTTAAAAGTGAACGTATTGAGCAGGAATCATTTAGTCCAGGAAAATTCATAGCATTTAACTTGATTTGCCACTTTAATTCACATTTTTCTAAATGCTCATCTGTTATAAAACCCCGAGCATCACTCTTCACTTGCTCAGTAACTCAAAAGCCAAAGCTATGTGCATCAAACTCATCAACAT